>NW_006284938.1:642488-645442 GCF_000327345.1 Myotis davidii
CACCTGGCTTCTAGTATATATATAAAAGCCTAAGCAACCAGCCCACCTGCCAACCAACTGACTGGCCAGTAGCTATAACATACACTGACCACTAGGGGGCAGACGCTCAACCCAGGAGTGGAAACCACAGGCATGGAAACATGGAGCAGGCTGATGAATCTCAGAGGGAAGGGAAGGGGGGGGAGCAGGAGGAGATTAACCAAAGACTTTATACTAGCATGCATACTAGAGGCCCAGTGCATGGATTCGTGCACCAGTGAGGTCCCTTGGCTTGGCATGTGTGGATTGGGCCAAAACTGTCTCTCTGACATCCTCTGAGGTGTCCTGGATTATGAGAGGATGCAGGCCAGGCCAAGGGACCACACTGGTGCACGAATCCATGCACCGGGCCTCTAGTATATTATAACAGCTACCTTATGATATGAGGGAACTCAAATATCGAACTTTTTTTCTGGGATTAAGCCTCTGCTTTTAGATTTTCTCATGCATCATTATTGCTACTTATTTTACACATGTATTTCAGACACACATTTTTGCAACTATCATGTTTCTCAGCTATTAGTAAGGTTAAACAAATTAATTTGGCAATAGAAGAATGATCCATCCAAAAATAACAAAGATGAAGATAAAAAGTGCTGAGAAGCTTGTATGAATGGGTAGTTTGTAAGACCACCCTACTTGAAGTTGGAAGTTGCTAGGAAAAATGACTACAAATCATACACCTAGATCTTGCTAAACTCATTGCCTATACATCAAATTTGTCTTTGCATTATGTTTTTATTTTAGTGTTTTAAATTTATTAAGGTTACATTTAATTATATAGGTTTCAAGTGTAGATTTCTATGCTACATGATCTGTATGCCCACCACCCAAAGTCAAATCATCTCCCATCACGATATATTTGGCCCTCTTTACCCTCTATTACCTCCCATACTTCTTCCCTCTGGTAACCACCATACTGTTGTCTGAGTCTATGAGTTTCAGTTTTATATTCCATATATGAGTGAAATTACATGATTCTTAGTTCTTACTGACTGAGTTATTTCACTTAGCATGTATCTCAAGGTTCATCCATGTTGTTGCAAATGGAAGTATTTCATTTTTTCTTATGAATGAGTAGTATTCTATAGTATATATGCACTACATGTACATATTTAATGCAACCCCAAATCCATCCTGAGATTGGTTGGGGGAGGGGGGAACAAAACAACAATAACAAATCAAAGTCATAGGTGTCATATTACCTAACTTTAAATTATAGTACAGAGCAACGATAATCAAAACAGCATGGTATTGGCATTAAAACAGACATACAGACCAATAGAACAGAATTGAGAGCCCAAAAATAAAACCACATCCATATGGGCAAATAATTTTTGACAAAACAAAAACAAAAACACACAATGGAGTAAAGAATGTCTCTCCAATAATGATGCTGGGAAAATTGGAAGGCCACATGCAAAAGAATGAAACTAGACTACAGTTTGTCCCCATGTACAAAAATTAATTATTTGCATTATCTTGATTACTTGCACTAGGAAGTGACCATCCAGCTGCATTTAGTTTACAAAATCAGGTTGATTGACCCTTACTCACTGAGGTTTGGGATCTCAGATTGAAATATCATTAAGCCCATGGCTGATCTCGCTCAATTGGTTAGGAGTTTTCCCATGCAACCCTTTTCCAACAAGGGTTGCTTGATCCAACCCAGGTCAGGCCACATGCTTGATCCCAGGTAGAGGGTGTGCAGGAGGCAGCTGATTGATATTCTGCTCTCACACAATGTTTTCCTCTCTCTTCTTCTCCCTTTATCGCTCTTTAAAAATCAATTAAAAATCTTTTAAAAAGGGAAACATCATTCAAGCCATAGCAATTATTCTTTCAAGGGCATTTAACACCAGTAAACTTCGAATCTAGGTTTATGGTTATTCTTTGAGGAAATATCAAGGGTAGATACAGATGCCCAGTAATCTTCTCAACTTGTAAAATCATCGTATTGTACACATGCTTCTCACTTAGTTGAGCCTTCTTTTACTGTTATTGTATTTTCTTTGTCCACATGGAAAGAGAGGGTAGGGTGGGAATGATGCTGGACATCTAGATAGCAATGTGAGAAGGAATGTATATTTCCATATAGAACAGAAGTAGAAATTAGATTTTTAGAAGTCAGAAGATTCTTATGTTTGCCATTAGATAAAGTCCTGTGGGCAAATCAACCCCAAGTGGCCCTGGCCTTGGGGCAGAAGATTTTATTTGCTTCTCTTTCACTGAAGTTGAGTTCTGATAAAAGCCCAGAAGGAAATAAATTGAAAAGTTTCAAGCAAGAGCTCAGAATTGCTAATGTTGTACTGTGTGTCCTTTGTTAAGGTTCGGTGCCCTCTGTGCATGTCTTCATCATTTGGTGTATGGCCAATTAGGGATATTTAACTCAAAGAGAAGTAGGCAGAATACTGACTGAATTTGACTCTGCCAGTTGGCCTACCTTGAAAGCACAGATTGAATTGGATTCAAATGGGTGACTGATGTGGTTTTTCAAAAGGATGTCTAACTCCAGCTGGTTGGAGAGCCAACTCAGTGATTTCAGACCAGCCAAAAAAAAAGTGGAAAGACTCTGAGAACTAGGAGTCTTATTGATGGTGTGGTTAATACAGACAGCAGTGTTGCTTCTGCAGAGGTAAGCATTTCTATTGAAGGTGAGCTCAATGGTTTGACTTTCCCCCAAATTCTACCAACATAACAGTCTGAATAGTATTTCTTGTTCACCAACATGCATTTCAGTATTATAGAAACAGGCATAGATTTATGCAAAGGAATCTGGCTTTATATAGCAAATTGCTGCCTTGAGATATATTTTAGAATTATTTCCTAGATCAAGTTAATAGGTTTACATAGATTGATTTATGAATCAGCTAAAGCTTTATGATTAGAAAATGGTGGTACATCTACACAATGGA
>NW_006284938.1:645554-662546 GCF_000327345.1 Myotis davidii
CAATGGGGAAAAAAAGGAGACATATGTACTACTATTTGTAATACTTTAAACAATAAAAAAAAAGATAATCCAGCAGAAAAAAATAGAAAAAAAAAGCTTTATGTTACCTACCATTGTAACTGGACACATTTTTTGCAAGCAACATAAAGGTTGTTCATATAATATTTTCATTATTTTCAGTAAAAGTAAAGCAAAATGGAAACAAAACCATTGAATTTAGCCACCATTAACTAACATTAACTGTAATTTTTCTGACAAGCTCATTTCATCTGATGATGAATGAAACATTATTAAAAGTTACCTAAAAATTGCATGAACACTAATAAAATATTTCCCTGTTTTTGAGTATGCCCAGTTCAAACATCTATAATAGAACCATTTATAATGTGTTAGCAGCCAGAGCTCCATCTTCTTTTAAATAAATTTATTTGTCTACTTCTTGTGAAACTTTAACTCACTGTAAGAAGACTCATGACATTTCACTGCACTAGGTGGGTCACAAATGGAATAATGTGAAATAACATTATTAGGGTACTAAAGAAAATGATATGGCAATAATGGATTTTACAGTAAAATTTGATAGTCCTCTAAAGATCAATGAATGTGTTTGTTTACTTTGAAGTGAAAGGACAAAAGCTTCATAATGGAACCCAGAGAAACACCTGAATAGGAGGAATCTTTGTCAGATAAAATGAACAGCTTTCCTTTCTAAGGTGAATTCAGAAAATATACCATGTACTTTGCAGCAGGAAGAAATAGCCTAGGTACTGCTGTGATAAAGTCATTGTAAAGCTACCTTGGAATGAATGAAAGTCCTCTCATAGCCACACAGAATAAAACAAGCTGTGAGTCACAAGGGTCTCCTCCTGCCCCAAGCATTGATTGAAAGGGCACTTTAGGAAGGGAGAAAGAAACAGCTGGGCACCTTCATTTGCATCACCAAACACTAATGATGGAGGCACTTTTCTGGACACACTGTGTACACAGAATAGCTTCAATTAAAAATAAATTATTTTACACTGGCCTTTACCCCACCAGGATTAAAAAAGACAGACAAAATAAAGACCATTTATCTATGTAAAAATACATTACTTAAAAAAAATGAGGCAGAGTGCATTATATAACAGTAAACAAGAAGCATGGGTCTCCCATGGTTTTAACTTTTTGCAACTAGTGCATTTGAGACCTCATGAAGACATATGTTTGTTAAAATAAGGTAAATATGAATGATGTTTAGAGTTTGCATGGCTGAAACTATGAGCAGTGTTCAGAACTTCTTATGACTTTTAGATCAAACTGGGTTAGCAGGGACCAAAATAAATGGTTGTCCAATATTTTTTGGCCTTGATAAAATGAGTTGGGGGTTTGAGTTCAATGCCTATGGAAAGATGTTCCACAGACAAAAAGGAGGCTTTTAATTGGCACTAATTAGCACTCTTGTTGTCAGGGAGTGATTGACAAGTTTATTTCAATGGCAAGCCCTGCCCCCAGACTCCCAGAGTTGTTCTTTATAGGACAAGGGGAAGGCAATGTAGGTAAGTAAACATATGCTCTTAGCCTTCAAGGATTATTTGTGCCCCCAAACAAAGAGAGACTTCACATTTCTAAGCTGTCAAACTTAGTAAGATTCTTTGCCTGTGATATACATTGGTTTTTATTTTTAATTAAATAAAGTATAATTAGTAGGAAACAATCAATATGGTAGACAGGAGCTTTTTTGTTGGTTTGTTTGTCCCTGCTTGAAGAAGCAGAAGCAAAAGGGAAAAACGCCGTAGTAAGGAAGAGAAAAACAATCTCAGCATATTGTAGATATTCATGCTAGTATAGAACATAGATAAAATTTGGTACTGGCACAGAGCCCTACAATGTGCCATGCAACACATCTTTTTAATGCACTGTTTCTAATCACTTCCATCTGTAAAATGGGAAGGCCCATCAGCCTCATAAGATAGATAAATTATTGCTAAAACAAGTGATGTTGGAGAGTTAGTGTGTCATGAAGAAGGAAACTTCTTGCTGCATTCTAATAAATATTAAGCAAAGCTATGTGGAAATATGCTTTAAGAATCTGCAAGTGCTCTTTGCTCTATAATTACAAGCTTGAGAATTATGCAAAAGTAATTATTTTTGCATTTATTCCATTTAGTGCTAATAAGGAGCTCATAGAATGGATTAAAACCCTTTGTTGTTGTTGTTTTTTGTTGTTGTGTTTCTGTTTTTGTTTTAGTAACATGCCTGGGTATTTTTATATATATCATAGCATAATGGTGTACATTTCTGAAGAGCTAGAGGTATTAAACATAGATTAAGCCCCTATTTTCTCCCAGGAAGACTACAGGATTAGAGCTCCAAAACAAAATAGACCCAAAGAATTCCCAACCACAAGGCCCATGTATGCGATAAATCATATGTGGAGTTGAGTGGGGGTGGTCAGATTCCTAAGAATGTGTTTTAAAGGAGAAACCGTTAGGGAAGTGAAGAGAGCAGGATAGGGCAGGGAAAGACAGCCAAGCAAGTCAGTGGTCTCAATTGGAGCCTGGCTTCAGCCTGATCCTTTTTGTCCCTTGTCAGTCAGTCATTAAGGGCTTTCTACCCAAGAGCAAGCAAGGTGGCTCTATTTCTGCCAAAGGCAGTTCTCAGGAGAAGAGCCCATCTGGAGGGCCCTGGAGGAAGACCCATGGGAGCTAAAGGGCTGGTACACCAGTCTAGTAATGGGGATGTAGGAAGGCTTTCCACTCCAGGACTTCAGGTTTGTAGAGCCAGGTAGCTTTCTACCAAAGCAGGGTCTTTCAGTTACTGAGCAATTTTCAGAAAAGCAAAATTTAATTGGACAGAATAAAATCCATCCCTGAATAACACAATTAGAATATCATTTAAGATCAGCAAAAGTATGCACATAGATGACCTATGCAGTATCTAAGACCAAGGGGTCTACAGGTTGCTTCCTTTTAAGGGCTATGAGGGAAGAATCTTTTTCAAGCCTCTCACCTTGGCTTGTAGATGGCTGCAGTCTCCCTGTGTCTTTTCACATCATCTTCCCTCTATATATGTCTCTTTGTATAAATTTCCCCTTCTCAAAAGGACACCAGTGGTATTGGATTAGGGCCTATCCTAATGACCTCACTTTAACTTCATTACCTCTGTAAAGATCCTATTTCCAAATAAAGTCATATTCTGAGGTACTGAGGTACTGAGGTTTAGTACTTCTTTAGACATGATTGGGGTGGAGTGGGAGGTGGCAGAATTCAACCTCTAACAAGCCCATTTCTTGAATTTGCCTTTTCTGAATAGCAACAATTCTAATGACCTTTGCTGAAAGTTATCCCTCGGATGACAATAGTAATGGAGTTGTTCAGTTCTGCCCCATCCCAGACAGTGGAAATTTGGGGTGTGAAATCACTCCCGCAGGAAAATAACCTTTGAGCTCCTTTTTCCTCTGCCCTCTCTGGGTGACATGGATTTAGGAAGCTGACTCAGGAGGCATCTGCAAGCAGTAATTTCCTAATAACATTGTTACTGCAATTACCAAGTTAAGGAAAGCCTTCTCAATGACTACTTGGGCAATTGGTAAATTAATAAAAATATAAAAAGCAAATTAACTTTTTCCTGTGGAGACAGAATATTTGTAGGAAGTAGCCCCCACCTTCTTTGTAAGGAGGTCTGTGCCATGGATAGTGGATTTTCCTAGTGTCTTTAACCAATCCCAGCTTCTGACTGGTATTTTCCTATGGTAGTTTATTCTTTGGCTTTGCGATGGGACTTTATGCCAAGAGAACCCGCTGGAGACTAGAGAAAGATCAGGCTGTTGTCCCACATTCTCTCTCCACTAAATCATAGTTTTATTTGGAGGGGAAGTGGCTATTGTGAAGCTGTCAAACTGAGTCAAGCTAAATGGGCTGAAGTGAAGGCTCCTATTAACAATAGCAGCTATCTCTGTCAGATGCAAGCTTTGCAGACAGTTTACAAGGCAATTTGGCCCTGATGGGTGGATGATTAAACATAACAAATGCAGGAAGAATGAAAGGGGGAAACACATATTACTTTGTAGTCCAAAAGCCAAGGGGGCAGCCAAATATTCCACACTTGAATCTAGCCCCTGGCTAGTGTGGTAGCCCCAGGGACAGGTGTCTTCCCTGAAGAAGCCCTGAATGGTTTCCTTGGCCAGGTCTGAGAAAAGAAGGTGGGCAGTTGCCTAGATCTGTGTTGAATTCAAGGTCTGTGTCAAGTTCTTAATGCTGAAGATTGGAAACAGAGTGTTCCCAGTAGTAGATATGTGCATGGGAATTCTCTCTATGTGAAAAGGAGCCATATGGGCAGTTTTTATAGTATCATATCTAAGACTGAAGGTTAGAGGATAGACAACCAGAAGAAGATTAAAGGAAAATTATCTCTCAGCTCAAGGGAACTCTGATCTAAATTGGGTTTGTGATGTAACATTTGCATTTCCATGGAAGCTGCACACTAGCGCTAGGCCCTGATAGGAACCAGCCTGCATAATCCCATGTGCCAGAGTCTGGAAAGTCAATTACCTGCTGGAGCACCAGGCTAGGCACAGACTCACCAGAGGAGAAACCACTATCATCCTGGGCAGCCTTCGCATCAGATCAGCAAGAACTAACTCCTTTTCCTACCTCAAAATAGGGAAAAGGAGTTGCAGAGGCCCACTTAACCTGTGTTTAATGAATTGCTGCATAAAATGACCAAATCTTCATCCTCACACCAGCTCGTCCTTTAACTGCTAAAATATGAAACTCCTTCCATCAGTCCTGACCTCTGCTTAGATCAACTCATTCAAATTTTCAGCCCACATTAAACAAGTCTGCCTGTGGATGTTATATGATACTAAAGGCCCAGTGCACGAAAGTCGTTCATGGGGGGGTGATCCCCTCAGCCCAGCCTGCACCCTCTCTAATCTGGGACCCCTCAGGGGATGTCCGACCGCTGGTTTCAGGCCTAAATCAGCAGTCAGACATCCCTCTCACAATCTGGGACTGCTGGCTCCTAACTGCTCACCTGCCTGTCTTCCTGATCACCCCTAAGTGCCCCCTCTGCCAGCCTGGTCACCCCCAACTGCCCCCCTGCTGACCTGGTTGCCCCCAACTGCCCCCCATGCTGGCTTAGTCACCCCAACTGTGCCCCCCCCGTTGGCCTGGTTGTCCCTCACTGCCCCCACCTCCCGCCAACCTGGTTGCCCGAGGCAGCCTGCTGTTTGGTCCTTTGGTCATCCCTCACTAACCCCCCTGCTGGTCTGGTCACCCCAAGCAGCCTGCTGCTCAATCATTTGGTCATCCCTCACTAACCCCCCTGCTGGCATGGTCACCACACTCAACCTGTTCAGTTGTCCATTCGGTTGTTTCAAATGTGACGGCCCATGGCTCTTTATATATTAGATGAAGGACAGGTGATTTGTTCTGTTGAAATGGGGTCTCTGCATAGATGGGTTCCTTTCTTTACTAGGCTTCAGTTTGGAAATTCTGAAGTCAAGGAGATATTAGACTAGAGCATCTTTTCTGAAGCCTTCTTGGCTTGGTCCCTCCCCCATCCAGATAGATGTCTCTTTAATGTAATGCTTTGTGTCTCCCAGAAAAGACAGAGCCCCTTTCCCTTGGTGAAACTTCTGCTGGCTATATCACTTGTAGTTTTAACATAAGAAAAACGGAGGAAAAAGAGATTATGTGAGAGGAAAATAGTCATTTTTCTCTCAGCATTTTTCTCCATAGATGTGAATAAGAATGCCTCTGAGACCTTCTGTCAACCTGTCATGCAGGTTGTGGTTAAGGACAGAGGCTTTAACATCAGGCTGGTGTGGATTGTTATCCCAGCTCTCCCTCCCCCACTTAGCTAGCTGTGTGCCTTTTAAAAAATTGGTAGGTTTATTGAGCTTCATATACCATAAAATTTACCCTTTTGAAGTGTACAATTCAATGGCTTTTAGTAGTCACAGAGTTGTACAACCATACTATTTAATTCCATAGCATTTATATCACCCTGAGAATCCCTGTACCATTAGCAGTTACTCCCCATTCTCCCTCACCCCAGCCCCTGATAACTAGAAATCTGCATTCTATCTCTATACATTTGCCTATTTTAGACATTTAATATGAATAGAATAATTCAATATGTGGCATTTTGTGCCTGGCTTCTTTCTCTTAGCATAAGGTTCATCTATGCTGTAGTGTGGATCAGTACTTCAGCTCTTTTTATGGCTGAATAATATTCCATTGTATGAAGAGACAACCCGTTACTTATCCATTCACTAGTTGGTAGACATTTAGGTTGTTCCCAGTTTATGTCTTATAGCTAATAATATTGATTATCTTTTCAACTGCTATTGGCCATTTGTACATCTTCCTTGGAAAAATGTTTATTCAGATGTTTGCCCATTCTTTAATGAGTTACCTATCATTTTATTGTTGAATTTCCAGGCTTCTTTATATATTCTAGATATGAGAATGTTATTAGATAAATGATCTACAGGTATTTCCCCCAATTCTTTGAATACTATTCTTAATTTTTCTAAGCCTGAGTTTTATTACCTAAAAAAGAGAAAAACAGAAGCACAACCTCCCAGATTTCATGGAAAGAGTCAGTGAAATTATCCATTATCATACTTAGTGAAGTGAGTGTCTGGCATACATTAAGCTTACCTGAATAAGTCTTAGTTATTGTTAGCTAGTATTAGCTAACTTAGATTTATTCTGAGACAATGGCAAGGTATGAGCCTTCAAGTCATAATAACATATATAATGATGACATGAAAAGTACAGAATGCTTTGATTTTCCTAACATGTTATTCCTAGAATGACTGAAGCAGTTCTATTTGGGGTGATTATATTTTATTTTTAATATATTTATAGTTTTAGAAATTAGCTTATAACTACTTGTCAGTATTAGAATATGTCACTCTTCATAATCTATATTTATAGCTATTTATCCCTCCATCTAGACATAAATATGAGTCTATGATTAACACACCTATACTGGGGAAGGTATTCAGAATGGGCACTTTCTTACTAAAGCCAAATCATGAAAAACTAGATCTTTTATTTCCTAATATGTTTACCTACTGTATGTAAAACCTACTCTGATGACTCCCTGTTGTCTATTAAACTGCTTTTTTCAACCCGAGACCTGCTGATTTTCTCTTCAGTAATTATTTTAGTACTGCTTCTAAATGTGTTGATATAAGAACCAGGCTCTAGTATGTCCTGATAGCAGTAATAATAGAAGTAGTAGCATTTATTAAACACTCATAATCACAATCCTTTTACATATTATTTCATTTATTCTTCACAACAACCATGGATAGTAGATATTAACAGCCTCATTTTAAAGACAAAAAAAATGAAGGCTTAGAGAGGTTAATCAGCTTGCCTAGATTTGCACAGCTAGTAAATGCAAGAGCCCAGACTGGATCCCCTAGCCCATCCAATTTGCTAGTCTTTGCTCTTTCGCTTGAATAGTAATGCCCCTTAGGAGGTTGGATTTACCAGAGCCCTTAATCATTAGGCACCTGTATTATTCCTGTGTCTCAGAATTAGAAAGCCAATCCCTTCTAATCCATTGATAAATGTAGTACTTAACAATTTAGATATGTATGCCACTGACTTAGTAAGAGTGTGTCCTCCCCTATCTTGACAATCCTCCTAACTCAAAAATCCAGCTTTTCTTTTGGAGTCAATAGCAATGCTAATAAGATGGCTTTATTTGTACTCAGCAGGGTCACAGAGTTAAGAAATATCCACAGTATATTGGCAAGCCACAAAGGATTCATTTACAGTAAGTTGAAGGCTGGAGAGAGATGCCCAATATGACTCAACATGGCTGGCTTTCCACATCAATATAATTGTTTCATGTGCTATAATTTATAGTGTAAACAAATTTTCTGCAAAAGCTAAATATATCATGCAACTCATTTAACAGGCACAGAATGAGCTGTTAAATTATATCAGTCCCATTACTCAAAATGTTCAGAAAATTCCTCTGTATTAAAGTCAGTGCAGGATTGGCTCTGCAGCCAAGTGCATCAACATAAATGTTGAATTCCCAGGAGACATGCATGCCTCATACTGTCACTTAGTATATGTCCAGACATCGTGGAGTCCCTCCTAAAACAATTCACTTTTTGTTAGAAAAAATAGGATCAAATTTTCAATCATGTTATCCAGCACCTCTGCAGTTATAAAGCTTGTTGGCAGACATGAATATCAAAAAAATGGTGATGTGTTTTTAAAGGATTAATACTTTGTGAAAGGTAGAAGTGGAAACTGCGGTTTTTCATGTCACTTTTTAATTTTGTCTTTACCTACATGGAAATAATTCCTTGTAGACGCCATATGTAATGTCTCTAAATTATTTAAATTGGAGTAATTATCAGGACAACTGCTGTTATTGGATGATATTATTCTGTTTGTGTTCTTTCTGTCTACCCAATGAGTCAATATTAATGCAGATTTTTGAAAATACTTTAAACAGTCATCTGTGATTTCATTTTTGTTTTAAAATATATCTTTAAACATTGATCTAACCTTTCTACCTACTAAAACATATCTTTAGATGAACAATTTTATATTACATATTTCTTATCCAGAAAGGTTGTATTCTTCTCTACCTAGTTTTTAAAATATCTGGTTTAGAAATTAGTATGAATTTTTATCCAGTATATTTTTGACATTTATTAAGGTGATCATATGACGTGATGTGTTATAGAAATAGATTTTTCAATATCAAACTGTTTATGCATCCCTGGAATCTGGTAGACTACTATTTTATGATATGCAGTTCCGTTGCATTTTGTGTAGATTTGAATTTTCTAGATTTGGGAAAGTTGAAATTATAATATTAATATAAACTCTCTTTGTACTAAAAACTTAAATCTACTTCTACTTCTAGCATGCAAAAGCTATTTGTGGCAAAAGTAAGATTATTTTCCTCTTTGAAACTTTATACTTAAACATAAGAACACATTTCACTAGTTTTCCTTGTTTCCAAATAAAATGACATCTGATGTGTTCAGGATAATACAGGATGAACTATCTTGTGCCAATAATCCCAATAGATGATAAAAATTAGGTGATTCTTATGTACTAGGAACTTGATGTAAGTTATCTTATTTAATAATTACATCAATCCTATAAGGTGCTCCCTTTTTCACCCAGAAACTTGGAAATTCAAGGGATTTTATCTAAGATGACACAGATAGTGAGGTTTTGAACCGGGGCCTATCTGACTACAGAGCAATCTCAGTCCCTACAGAGCCCATCACTGTACTCAGATACCACATGCAAGGCAGTTGGCTTTACAAAGAGGACAGTTACTGGTCTTCAAGGACTATGAACATTGGTTAGTTCTTGCACAGGTGTGTCCTTAGACTCATGCTATAGTTAGCTTAGCTCACATTCATCACTCCTAGCAGAGAAATAAGCCCATTAGCTTTTGTTCTATTTGTTAAAATGATATACCTAGACTTATGTGGGCAGCACATTTGACATGAAATATTAGTAAACGTGCATGTTTATCATGGCACCAGAATCTGGAGAGCAGGTCTCATAAGTAGTAATCAACTGACTAGGATGTCTGGTGGTATAGAGGAACAGCTCTGCCATGGCAACATGGACAATCTGCATGTATCCAAATAGGCCATGTAGGCTGAGCCTTGAATCACAGCTTATCTAAATCTTGGCAGAACAACAAGTGATTCTCCCAGAACAGGAAAGGATAAGAAGGTCTTGATATGTACTTCAAGGCCATTTCACATGCCCCCTCTTTCTCCTCTGGGAGGCAGTCGAGATGATTTCCTATAACCTCCCAGGTTCTTATAAGATATGGAATGTTCTGTCCTGCTCACTGAAGAATACACCTGCAGCTTATAAAACCCCTTAACTGAAATCTAGAATAGGATTCTCAATAACAGAATCTCACAACTTGCCTGAGTCATTGGGTCCTTTTTGTTTTGGTGTCATATTTTTTGGTGTGGGGGACAAGGATCACAGGAAGCTTTGTCAAAGCTTCCTTTCTTCCATTATGTAAGTACTAAACTCAGAATCTAAAAGAAATTGCTGTATCTTTACCAGTTGAATCACTCAGGCCTTGGCCTTGGCCTTTCCTTGTCTGGAATGTGTGTGGATGACAGGTGGTACCCATGCTCACCTGATGGAATAATCACAAGGGTCCTGGGCTACATGTGCCCCCAAAAGGGTTTCCAGCTCTAGGATTTTGTAATGATGAAACACTATCAATATGGGTTATAAGACAATCTACCTTCTTCTAACCTAAGCAAGTGTGTGTGTCTGGTGGGGGGGACTTATTTTGATACAAAAGAAAGGGCTGAGTATATAAATCAGGTGGGTTTTCATAAACAACTGGGCAACATTGCTCTCAACATTTAAAAATATTTTTATAGATTTCAGAGAGGAACGGAGAGAGAGAGAGAGAAAAACATCAATTATGAGAGAGAATCATTGATCAGTTGCCTCCTGCACACCCCCTACTGGGGATCAAACCCACAACCCGGGCATGTGCCCTGACTGGGTATCAAACCATGATTTCCTGATTCATAGGTCGACATACAACTACTGAGCCACACCTTTAGGGCTTCTCTCAACATTTAAGTTGGGCCTAAATTGAAAGTTTTGACTATTTTGCTTAAACAGTCTGAAATAATATCAGAATCCATTATTCATCAGCATAAAATAAATCCCATCTGCTGTAGAAATTCAGGTAAACAGCCCTTCTCCACAGCCTTTCTCTAGAAATGGGTTTGAGAAATAGTTTAAAGCACTCCAAGCTAAACTGCTATGTTATCAGAGGCTGAGAATTTTCAGTGACTCAACTCTGACTAAAAATGGGTCCTTGCCCCCATTGAGTTTAATGTAAGGCACAATGGCTGTCAGTAAGTGTGTGTTATAGTGCAATAAAAGCTACTTAATATTTCAGTTGTTTTGAAGAGTTTCCTTAGAGATTAATGGACCAGTTCAATAAAGGAGTTATTTACTTAGCCCAGGGATTGGGAACCGTTTTTCTCCCAAGGGCCATTTGGATATTTATAATATCACTAGTGGCCCAGTGCATGAAATTCATGCACATTAAGAGGGGATTAATTAGAGGAAATATATTAATATTGCTATTTGCCTTTTCTCTATAATAGAAGTGTCAGCGATGAAAGAAAATTAGTAAAATATATATGAAAATCTTCCTCTGGCCAGAGTCTGGGGTGCACTACAGGACCCGAAGTCAAGTCCCTGCCCACCAACGTGTGCCTCAAAATCACTCAAGACCCAGACCCATCCAGTGCCCCCGCATTGGGCTAGATCCAGACTCAGCTGGTCCCACCCTTGTCAAGCTCCGCCCGGCAGGGGGCGCAGCCTCAGGACCCCTGGCTCAGCACCAGGGCAAGGGCATGACCTGAGATCCCCTGTCAAGCCCTGCCAGGTGGGGGGACATGGCCTGAGGTCCCCCCTCAAGCCTTGCTGGGTCGGGGCACACCTTAAGGTCCCCCCTCAAGCCCCACCATGTGGGGGGGCCACATCCTCAGGTCCCTCATCAAGCCCCTCTGGGTGAGGGGAGCAGCCTGAGGTCCCCTGGCCCAAGACTGGGATGGGGGGTGCACCTTAAGGTTCCCCCATCAATCCCCACCAGGCGGAGGGCATGGCGTGAGGTCCCCTGTCAAGCCCTACCAGGCGGGGCATGGCCTGAGGTCCTCCAGCCTGGCACCAGGGTGAGGGGCATGGCCTGAGGTTCCCTGTCAAGCCCCACAGGATTGCTTGTTAATGCTTGTTACAGGAACTCAGCCTCCGCTGTGGGTGCAGACATCTTTTGTTACAGAAACCCCCCCTCCACTGTGGGCACTAGCATCTTTGTGGCTTAGTGACAGTCAATTTGCATATTCCCTCTTTATTATATAGGATTCGAGGGCCATAAAAATTACCAACTTAAAAATTAGCTGCTGTATTTGGTCAAAGATTTAATTAACACACCCCTAATGCCTTGGCAGGGCCAGAACAAATGATCTCCCAGGCCTTGTGTGTCCATCCATATTCCCCACTCCTGACTTTATCCTTTAATAATTAGGAGCTGATATAGAAAGATAAGTAATTAAGTATCTCTGTGATTGGGAGGTACTTTGGAGGTAACCATGGTGGTTTCTTCTCTCTATTCATTTGTGGTGGCTCTAAGAAGCTGAAAGAAGGCTAAAAGGGACAACCACAAAAGGAAGACTTCATGGCAAGAAATCTGCCTCTCCTCACCATTTTGGATTGTAGCTAACAATTTCTGTCTCTGGAGAAAAAGGTGGAGCACTAGAGAAACTCCTGCTGAGTAGCAAAGTTCCTAGGATAGCTCTCAGAGCCTTGGGAGAATGAAGTGACATTCATCAATATAGGGGCCAGCCTAGTGTGAGGGAGTGTGTGCATGCTTACAGTGTGGCAGAATTAATGCTATAAATTCAGTGCCATCAGAGTGGCTAAGAAGACCTTGGATGCCAAGATCATCAATGCACCAATTCAGTTTATTCCAATCCTGACATAACTCTAGAGTTTTATTTCTTTTCTACCCCATCCTTATTGTCTTATGCCCTGGCCCAGGCCACTACCCTCTGCTACCTGAATTACTAAAATGGTGGTTTAACCAGTTTTCTTACTACCTCCTCCTTCCAGTTAATCTATGCTTTTTGCTTCTAGAGATCTATGCTTCTGACTCTTTATTTCCCTCCCCTGCTTAAAAAATTTGGTTGTTTAGAAAAAGGCATGGCCCAGTCTCACCCCAACCTATCTCCTTAAGCTCATCACCTTTCACTACTGCCTACAGGTCAGTATACTCTAGTCAGACCAAGTGCCCCACCCATCCTAAAACCTGAAGTCTTTTGTTACATCTGTTTGTTCTCCTCAAAGTTCTTTTCTTTCTTTTGCCCCTGGTGATCTGTTTGTTTCTTGGATTCAAAGATCTACTTCTTTCCAAAGATAAAAGAAGTTCTCATCTACTGTTTGTTTTAATAGACTTTATTCCATGCTCCTTCTCTTCCTCCTTTGCAATGCCTATAATTCTAATAATTGCTTTTCCTGATTGAGTCAGATAGATCTTGTAGAGCTCTTTATTTTTTTATTTTTTTTTATGCTCAGGTTTCTCTCTTCTTCCCTCTACATCATTTCTTAATTCCTATATTCTATATCAGTTATTCTTTCCTCCTTCTGGTTGGTTCTGTTTTCCATGCTCAATACTTCACTCTTAATCTCCTTAATTGCATGCTTCTTTTCCAGGAGTTCTGATTGGTTCTTTTATAAAGTTTCCATCTTTTTGATACAGTACTTTTGTTCCTTGACTTGTTTTCTAAATGCTCTGAATTGCCTATTGGTATTTTCTCACATCTCATTGAATATTTTCAGAACTGCAATCTTGAAATACTGTCATTTATAGCACATATTTCCATTTGTTCCAGCTTACTTTCTGGGAATTTTCTTTCTCTTTCTGCTCACCCTCATTACTGTGGCTCATCATGGTATTTTCTGTCCTCCTTTGCTTATGCATTTATCTCTGAAGAAGTATTTCTACTATTTTCCAGTGGATGGTGCTAAAACGCAAGATTTTTTACCTCTTGGTCCCCCCAGTCTTGAACCTCTGTGGCTTCACTAAGACAGAATAGGCAGGCTGCTTGTAGGCAGGATTTGTTTTGCCCTCAACCTAATGGTGACCCAGCTCTTGGTTTACAGATAATATGCTCCTGGATCCGACTCTAAGGGCAATGGGAGACAAGTTTTGAGTGCCCAAGCAGCAGTAGGGCTCTATGGTTCTGTTTATTTGTCTGAAACAGCACCACCCCGTCTGACAATGGAGAGTTGCTTGGCAGAATCCATGCTCTGTCAGGCATCTGCTGGCTCAGTAACTCCCAGTTCTCTTGCTGATGAACCAGAGTAAGCTTAAGAGAATCCCATTTTCTGAAACCCCTAGAAGTCCATGAGCTACAGAAGACCTTCCTCCTTTGGTCTGCATTACCATGGCAGGGTACACAATCTAGTTTAGATTTAGGCTGTGGGCCTACTGGGTGGCACTGAGCTAGAGGGCCCCACCTCATAAATCTAGGGTATTTATTCCAATGTAATATAGTCTAGATCTTCATACCATTTGTCCCTGCCACAGGGGGGTGATCATGGAATCAGACTTTTAAGTTAAAAACTTGAGAAAATTAAATGCAGCTTCTCCTGAGGGGGAAAATAAAAGCCTGAACACCTTTACTTCAGGGAAACAGAATGAATGCTTTAAAAAATATCACCACCTCTTCCTCATTGCCTGCTTACTATAAACAAATGATTCAGTGCTGCAGATAATATAAAGCATTAGGTAGGAAAATATATAATTGCCTGAGTAATTCTAAGCCAGTCATGTTTCATTCCTCCCAGCCTACTTTATGAAGAGGAAGTGCTCTTTAAGGATTCAGTAGGGCTAAGTTATCATTCTAGAAGGCCCACTGTAAGACACTGCCTGATGAGAAGGCATAAGCCTTGAGGTATCCCACAGACTGAAATGATCAGCCCAGCTCAGGTGTGTTATTCATTTGGAGCCATAAAAACTTACTCTGATTGTCATCAGCTCTGTATACTTATGAAAACAGTGGTAATTAAAACTAGTCCCCTGAAGACCCCAGAATAATTGAGACAGACTCTATGGTTCCTAATTTTTATTCAGAGCCTAACACCTGAGTGAAACAACCTCCCCATCCCCTACACAATGGAGATAGCAGGACTGATTCTATTTCCAACAACATTCCAAGTCCGTTCTCCCAATGTGGACCATAGAGAACAAGGCTTAGGTTACCAGATGGAAGCTACAAAAAAGAACAGGGAAATTCCTAATTGTCAGAACTTAACAGTTAAAGCTACCGAATGATAGAAAGGTTTTGCCTACTATCCATCAGACAATGGTTTATGGCCATATTGTGTGGATGTTCTAGCTATCTTCACTGGGTGACAAAGTGAAATAGATAACATCGGCACTTCCAACTGTAAGAGCTAAGGTACATCTGAGTATTATATTGCAGCTATTTCCACAGATACTTAGAAACTGCAATCCAGCTAGTATCAAATACTACAACTGATGACATATCTGCCTGGAAGAGCATCATTTTGTAATTCACAAATAGGCACTGTGTAGACTTACAACCTACACATTCATGGTTTTAAAGGTTGCTTCTGAGCAAGGGTTCTGGATCAACTAATAGCTTACAAAGATCAACCTTATATACAATGGTTAGAACCAACTATGTATTGGAACTGCCTCCTAAGAGTGGCTGGCCAAAAGTCCAGGTATTCAAGGTAAGCATAACTTCCAGTGGGAGCCACCCTTAGCCTATTTCTCTGCATCTGAAGGTAGTTCCACATTTATATGTAGTAGGATATCAGGGAATTCTTTTTTAATTGTAATTGATTTCAGAGAGGAAGGGAAAAGGAGAGAGATAGAGATAGAAACATCAATGATGACAGAGAATCATTGATTGGCTGCCTCCTGCAAGTCCCCTACTGGGGATTGAGTATGCAACCTGGGCATGTGCCCTTGGCCAGAATTGAACCCGGGACCCTTCAGTCTGCAGGCCAATGTTCTATCCACTGAGCCAAACCAGCTAGGGTTGGCATCCTTTTTTTCTTTTTTAATCTCACTTGGAATTGTCTGGGTGTCTCTTGCAATAGGCTTTCAAATATTCAGGGTATCTTAAGTACTCTGAGAGGATTTCAGGAAATCCAAATTAGCCATGATGGGTTTAGACCAGATCTCAGAACCTCTCTTCATCTGGTCAAGGGATTCTAATAATGGTTGCTAGTTGATAGCCCTGCTAATTTGGGGGTAAATGACAGAGCTTTTTAAAAATAATTGTTCCAAGCTCTATAGCTATAGCAACATTTCTCAGGTAATAATAATAACAACAATAGCAATAATAACCAAGGTGAAAACAATATCTACCTGTATTTACTGATAGGCAATTTATATAAACTTTTTATAATCCTTTGAAAAATTATTTAAAGTGGCTACTACTGTCCATTTTAATACGTGAGAAAATTAATATTCAAAGAGATTTATTATCTAATTCAAGAGAGCATACACATTAGAAATTCCTGTATTCAAACTAAGGTGTGTCTAGCTCTTGAGCCTTCACTTTTAAACCCATATTGCATCAACTAAAGGCTTCATTTCCATAGAAACCTCTGTACTAGTCTTTTAAGCCCTCCATTTTTCCTCATCAAAATCACCTAAGCATTCCACTCTGAATTGCCAAGGTTTATGGTTAAAAATCACATGGGGCCTGTCACCTCATAGTGTCCTAGCATGTCTTAGTGAAAAAAGCCCTCTGAGGCCATCAGGTTCAGCTTGAGGCCAAGAGATTTATTCATAGACAAGACCCTGGGCACAACTCTAGCTTCTCCAATATCTCTACAGATTTCTTTTTGTTCATTTTACCCCATTCGCCCCTAATTTTGTTATTTAAGCTCTTATGGGATCATCTCTTCAGGGCAAGGACTTGGATTTTTGACACAGTTTTCTGGACTATATTACTTTTTTAAAAATTTTGTTTTATTGCTTAAACTATTACAAACAGTATTACATATGTCTCCCTTTTTTCCCCCCTTTACCTTCCCCCGGCCTCCCCTACCCCCCAGTGTCTTATGTCCATTGGTTATGCTTATATGCATGCATACAAATTTTTCAGTTGATCTCTTATCCCCATCCCAACCCTCCCTGGCCATCCTGCTGTAGTTTGACAATCTGTTCGATGCTTCTCTGCCTCTGTATCTATTTTATTTTAAATATATTCTATTGATTTTTTTAGAGAGGAAGGGAGAGAAACACTGATGTGAGACTTGACTGCATCCCCCCACACTACACAACGCTAGCCAGCCACGTGGCTGTGCTGAAGATTTCAAAGACGGAAACAGTCCTCCATCTACATCCTTCCCAGGCCGGCAGCCCGTCCTCGGGGGGGCCCCCCAACCAGCCCCACACAGTGCTGGC
>NW_006284938.1:662716-667759 GCF_000327345.1 Myotis davidii
CAGAAGCTTTTTATTTTGATGTAGTCCCATTTGTTCATTTTCTCTTTAGTTTCCAGTGCCCTAGGAGCTGTATTGGTGAAGAAATTGCTTCAGCATATGTCTGAGATTTTGTTGCCTTTGGATTCCTCTAAGATTTTTATGGTTTCCCGTCTTACATTTAAGTTCTTTATCCATTTTGAGTTTATTTTTGTGTATGGAAGTTGGTGGTCTAGTTTCATTTTTTTTTTTACATGTATCTGTCCAATTTTCTCAACACCATTTATTGAAGAGAGTGTGATGACTCCATTGTACATTCTTGCCTCCTTTGTCAAATATTAATTAAGCATATTGGTTCGGGTTGATTTCAGGGTTCTCTATTCTATTCCATTGATCTATATGTCTGTTCTTCTGCCATTTCAAGGCAGTTTGGAGAATAGTGGCTTTGTAATACAGCTTGATATCTGGTATTGAGATCCCACCTACTTTGTTCTTGTTTCTCAGGATCGCTGCAGCTATTAGGGTCTTTTTTTATTCCAGATGAATTTTTGGATAGTTCATTCTAGGTCTGTAAAATATTCCATTGGTATTTTAATGTGGAGTGCATTGAATGTATAGGTCGCTTTGGGTAGTATGGACATTTTAATGATGTTGATTCTACCAATTTATGAACATGGTATGTTCTTCCATCTATTTATGTCTTCCTCTATCTCTTTTTTCAACGTCCTGTAGTGTTCTGAGTAGAGTTCTTTTACCTCTTCAGTTAAACTTATGCCTAGGTATCTTAATTTTTTTGGTGTGATGGTAAATAGGATTGCTTTTTTAGTCTCTCTATCTGTAAGTTTACTATTGGTGTATAGAAATTGCCATAGATTTATTGGCATTAATTGTGCATCCTGCTGCATTGCTGAATTCATTTATTAAGTCTAATAGATTTTTGATGGAGACTTTAGGGTTTTTTTATGTACAATATCATGACATAGTACTAGAAGTATTAGCATTGTGATTAGACAAGAAGAAGAAATAAAAGGCATCCAAATTGGAAAAGAAGTAGTAAAACTGTCCTTATTCGCAGATGACATGATATTGTACATATATTACTTCTTAATACTATAGAAATTATAAGTCATAGTAAAAATAAAAACATAGAGTTTTCACACAAAGACTGGTATTGTGAACTACTAGATCCTGAGCAAACATCCTAACTCACTCAGGACATCTACTTTGTTCTGTTTTCATCTATATCATAAAAAGTCTGTGATTGTGATGCCATAATGGTGTCAGGTCCAAAGACTGGTCTCACCAGGAGGTTCACTGATGGGTGGGCGGGACTTCTGGGTCCCACAGTAGGCGGGACTTCTAGAGCATAGTGGGCCCCAGCAGCATCAGTGGAGCAGGCTAGGCTTTGTAGGGCAGAGGACATGGCCCTGATGGCAAGTTAGGCCTAGGGGACCCTACTTGTGCACGATTTAATTGTGCACTGGTCCTCTAGTCTAATTGAAAAGTGGAGAAAGATTGCTGTTGTTTTATTTTAAGATTATGCACACAGGCCTACATTTATATGAGCATTTTTTTTTCACATTTTAGGATATCTAGTTTGTGATGAATTTGTCTATGGAATTATAACCTCATGAAAAGAGATTGCTAATTTTCTGCTGAGACTACCTTAATTGAAATGGGTTTGAATGGTGGTGCTATAATAATTAAATTCAAAATATTTCATAATTTTACAGTTTCCCTAATGTTCACCATTAGCAATGGATGGGAATGCAAACAAATACATGTATATTAAATAATAAAGCTTAATAAGTCAGGGAAGGAATGGAATGAAAAAATGTCTAACACCTCTACAGATAATTAATAATAGTTTGCCTTCCTAGTTACTTCCTTGACTTGGGTTTACTGGGACTTGAATACATGCATCAAACTGTCCTTTATTAACAACCAAATTTTTACCAAGCTTGTTGCCCAAGGGTGTTTAATATCAATTACTATGTAGATTGGCTGCCTATTTTCAGAAATGTACAGTTGAGGACCTTTAATTTCCATGTTAAAATCATATAGGGTTGGCCTTGACCAGTTTGACTCATTGTATAGAGTGTCAGCCTGCGGACTCAAGGGTCCCGGGTTTGATTACAGTCAAGGTCATGTACCTTGGTTGCGGGCACATCCCCAGTGGGGGGTATGCAGGAGGCAGCTGATCGATGTTTCTCTCTCATCGATGTTTCTAACTCTCTATCCCTCTCCCTTCCTCTCTGTAAAAATTCAATAAAATATATTTTTAAAAAATCATATAGGGTTGATTGGAGAGTAAAATAAAAGCTGAGTTCAGCTCTTTGCACTCAGGTTCTGGACAAGCTAGTTCTACCCAAAGGAGAGTAGCCTGAATACCATGAACCCATTTCTGGATACAGCTTTGAGACTCCATGAGACAGTTCCCTAGTCATCATGGCTTTGCATTGCTTGGTGAATTAAAATGAGAAGAACAAAGTCTCATGAAGACTTCACTTGTGATTACTTGTTAAGAGTATTAATGATGTCCAAAATAACTGGAACCTGTATTAGGTTATATTTCTCTATGAAAACCTGTGTTTTCATAAAACATTTCACATGCAAAAGTTTAATTATTATCATATTTAGCAGTTGATAAGGCTAGATGAGGTTCAGAGATAATAAATGACTTACCCAATATATCAGACTTTATGATTGGCCAGCAGTTTAATCCAAATATATCAATATGTCTTCTTTAGTTTTATGAGTTTTTTATATTGCTGTTAATTTTACTTATTTAATACATCATCT
This sequence comes from Myotis davidii, assembly GCF_000327345.1. NCBI lineage: Eukaryota > Metazoa > Chordata > Mammalia > Chiroptera > Vespertilionidae > Myotis > Myotis davidii. Next base: position 665,495 of record NW_006284938.1, read on the forward strand.
TTTGTAAGTTATATCCTCTGGGAAAACATTATATATTCTCAAGTTACAGGTGAAGATAGTATGGGTTCCATTTTTACCTCCATGATTTCCTAGCTGTGTGATCATGAACAAGTTGTTTACCCTCTCTAAGTCTTGGTGTTTACATTTAGAAAATATGGCTAATAATAGCACTTCTTTCATAGATTTCAATAGCATGCTCCTGATTAAATAAATAGCACCTTCCCTGACACAGAAATTGATTCTCTAAATGATAGGAATCATTTATCACTTAGGTATAAATTAACACATAGTCATTGACTACCTATATTCAGAGCATTGAGAGAGAGAGAGGAGAGAGAGAGAAAGAGAGAGAGAGAGAGAATAAAGTCCTTTTTGACCAGCAAAAAAGAACCCCCACTTGAAGCCTGGGGACAAGGTCTAAGATTGTATTTATGAAATAAAAATATTAACACCAAATGCTCTTTGAAGGTTGATTAACTGGAATTTTAAGATAACAAGCACTTTTCCCTCTGTAGCTCAAACTTGGAGACAATGAGGTGCACTGGAATTAATATTCCTGTAGAAAAAAAGGGCTCTGTGTGCTTGATCAACAATCTTGAAAGTGCTATTTCATCACCCAAATTCAGTCCATTCATACTTTCAGGTATCTTTCCTTAGTGTAGAAAGACTTCTCAGCCATATCATGAGCTTACTTCCATTGGATCAAATCTTATAGGAAGATATCAGTCATATACCAAAAGTTAATGGCAAGCCATTTCTCGCCCAGCTATTTTGTGACCACCAAACTGCTACAGTGCAGAGGGAATAGAAAGGTAGTGGAAGTTCACTGGGCATTTTTCCTCTTTCATCTAGAGATCCCCAGCAGGCTTTGGGAATAGCCTCTGTAGCTAGGGGCTATTATCATACCCCTATTCTTTCATGGGAGACTTGGACCATCTTTTTCTCTAGAGATCCAATGCTACGTCCCACCTCCACAGTGCTTAATCTGCATTTATTACACTTTCAGTAGCAAAAATATATAGATTTCAGTAATCTCTGGAGATGCTGAAATAGTCCCTTTTTTTGTTCTTTATTTAGGAGAAGGTAGAGAGGAATTATATGTGCAGAGTATGATATAAATATGATCTCAAATATCTAATTAGCTGAAAGAATCTTGGTTCCCTCTGCACCTTTGACAGAATTGCAGCTGTCAGATTGTAGTTCCAATATTTTATCCTCATTGCAAGATTAATCTGAGGGTGGTTTATAAAAGACACTTTCTAACATGAACACTACTCTGTTTATTTTGTAGGATGCTTGAGGACGACCTGAAGCTGAGCAGTGATGAAGATGACCTTGAGCCTGTGAAGACCTTGACTACTCAGTGCACTGCCACTGAGCTCTACCAGGTAGGAATACCTTAGGGCTTGGTTTGGGAACTAAGGGGTGGGGGAAAAAGGAACTGGAATGGTGTTGTTATCCAGAATCCTATGCACTGCTTCATCTCTGGTCTTTGGTGAGAGGGGAGAAAGCAAAGATAAGCATATTATTCTGGAACAGGATGGATCAGCTTACACTTTCATTAAAACTAGAGGCCCAGTGCACAATATTCGTGCACTGGGAGGGTGTCCTTCCATTCTGGTACCCCTCGGAGGATGTCCAACTGCTGGTTTAGGCCCGGATCGCGCCTAAACTGGCAGTCGGACATCCCTCTCACAATCGGGGACTGCTGGCTCCGAACTGCTCCCCTGCCCGATTGCCCCTAACCACTTCTGCCTGCCAGCCTGATTACCCCCTAACCGGTCCCCTGCTGGTCTGTTTCATGCCTCACTGCTCCCCTGCTGCCTGCACTCCCTTCCCTGCTGCCCTGGTGGCCCCCAACTACCCTCTCCTGCTGACCTGATCTCGCCCCCAATAGCCCTCCTCTGCCAGCTTGATCTTACCCCTAACTGCCCTCCCCTGCTGGCCTGTTCACCCCTAACTGTCTCTGCCGAAGATGGCTGGTCAACTGGTCTAATTAGCATATTACCCTTTTATTAGTATAGATAGATTATATAGGATAAGATTGCTTAAATCAGGGGGGGAGGCTTTTTCAGTATGAGGAGATGCTCTTGGCAGACAAAAACACATAATCCCTATATCTGGATTTATAGCCAGCCATATGCACTACATTGCCAAAGCGGTCATTAAAAAATTGAACTGCTTTCTTACACCTTACACCAAACAGCTGTTGCCCTTAAACCCGCCCCCCTCAGGCTCCACCTTGGGTTCTGCCTTTGCAGTTCA
>NW_006284938.1:667863-669709 GCF_000327345.1 Myotis davidii
TTACAAATGCTGACACGCCGAGCTCAAAAGGTTCGCCATCACTGCTCTTGGAGGACAAAAACACACAATACCTATCTCTGGACTGATAGCCAGCCATATGCACTGATAGCCAGTCATATGCAGCCATATGCAGTTATACAGCCAAACCAGTCATTGAAAAATTGAACCGCTTTCTTACTCCTTACACCAAATAGCTGTTGCCCTTAAAACCCCTCCTCAGCCCCCACCTTAGGTTCTGCCTTTGCAGTTCAGCCAGATTGGGTTCTGATTGGTCAGTTTCTATTCCAGTCAGCATCAAAAGCTCTGACTCCTAGATAGACATTGGCTCCTGGAACTTCACCCAGATTAGGTTCTGATTGGTCAGTTTCTATGCCAGTCAGCATCTCTGGGCCTATCTCTGGGCCTGATCAAAGAGGCGGGGCTGATTAGCAGCCCCTGGTGGAGGCCCAAGAAAAACAGAGGCCTGGCTGCTGGGGAAACCCAGAGATAAAGAGAGAGGCAGCAGCTGGTCAACAGCTGCCACAGAGGCTGCAGATCAGAACCGCCCCCCTCAGGCTCCACCTTGGGTTCTGCCTTTGCAGTTCAGCCAGATTAGGTTCTGATTGGTCAGTTTCTATTCCAGTCAGCATCAAAAGCTCTGACTCCTAGGTAGACATTGGCTCCTGGAACTTCACCCAGATTAGGTTCTGATTGGTCAGTTTCTATGCCAGTCAGCATCTCTGGGCCTATCTCTGGGCCTGATCAAAGAGTTGGGGTTGATCAGTAGCCCCATGGAGGCCCAGAGAGAAACAGAGCTGTGGCTGCTGGTGAAGCCCGAGAGAAAGAGAGAGGCAATGGCTGGGCAAACTCAAAGGCCTGGAGAGAAACAGAGGTGTGGCGACTGGCAAAGCCCGGAAAGAAAGAGAGAGGCAACAACTGATCAACAGCTGCCACAGAGGCTGCAGATCAGATCCTGCCTCTTTTACTGGGCCTCTCTCTGGGCCTTTGCATCAGCATTGGCTGCAGTCAGTGCTGGGTCACCACGGCAACCCAGCACTGACTTCTGGTGTTTCGTCAAGCCTTCCATCTTTACGGACTCTGGCTCTTTATATATATAGAATTAAAGTAAAGAGATGCTGAGCTCTTGAAAACTGCTTTCATCTTCTCCCTGTTTCCTCTTTGGCATACGCAATATTGGTTGGTTAGTAAGCAATTGAGATTTTCTTTCCCTTTCTTGGGCTAAGTATTGAGTGAGCTGTAACTTTAGTAACTTCAGTGTGAGGTTTAGAGCCTATGCTCATTAATTAATTAAAATATAACTGTGATTACTCCATTCACCTTTCCCAGGTGTGCCACTTCAGAACACAGCTGAGAATCAGTACTCAGAATCTTGCAGCTTTCATGAACCTTCAGGCAAAAGACATTTGGCAAAAGCTTGAGTGACATTTTATAACTGGCTTCTTTTACTTACTATAATGTTTTCTAGGTTCATCCATGTTGTAACATGTATCGATACCACATTTCTTTTTGTGGCTAAATAATATTCTGTTTTATGGATCTACTACCTTTTATTTATCCATTGATCACTTTAGGGACATTTTAGTTGTTTCCACCTTTTAGCTATTAAAAATAGGGTTTCTATGAGCATTTGTGTCTAAGTTTCATTGCAATATATGTTCCAGTTCTTTTGAATTTAATCTTTCATTTTTTTTCAATTCTTCCACCTAGAATTGAAATGGTTGAGTCATATAGTAATTCGATGTTTAACTAATTGAAGGACTATCAAAATCATTTTCTTTTCAGGCAAAATAACATAGTACCATGTAGATATTATAGTTAATTTATCTTATCTTATAATTGGGACCTT
>NW_006284938.1:669739-672001 GCF_000327345.1 Myotis davidii
TTATGGAGTTCCTTTCTCTGAGCCAGGCATTAAGTCAAGGTTCTCTGTTTCATTTGAAACTTGCAGAAAGCCTTAGAGGTAAGTTTTGGCCTCTTGTCTAAGCTACAGCATTACAGAATCATTCTATTTGTGGCAGGATGACTGGGAGAAAAGCATACAAACAAATGCTTTGGTGCATTAAATCACACCATTGGTTGGAGCTGACATTATACTTAGAAAATTTCCCAAAACCTAGTAGCTACATTCATACAGACATACTCCAATATAAAAGCTATTAGCTTTCTGGAGATATCCTCAACTTATCTCACCCATAATCATTGCACCTGGACTCACCTAAGGAGACCCAAATAGTTCAGGTTTAGTGAGTACACACCACTCTTTTCCAAAAAGCTTCTGAAACTCTATGCTATGGCTTGCAACATAACAAATTCAAAAAGAATGCATTTCAAATGTATGTATGAAAATGAAATACAGGATCAAGACATGTTAATTTCTAATTTGACATTTAGTCCCAAGTATTTCATAATCAGAACAACCTCCCCTCTCTCTGCCCCCATTGGACCCCTCCACAGCAGTATTAGCCATGCTAAGCACAGACAAACACCAATAGAACAATTAGGATGTGTTTAAATGCTAAGTATTATTTCTTCAAATGGGAAAGTGGTGTGTGCAGCCAGAATGGGACAATTATAATATACAAATTAAATATGCCATGAGTCAGCCATGGAGACTCAGGGTTATATGGAAACATTTTTAACAAAAGATTTTACCTTCTAGTGACTCTTAAAATCAGATACACAAGTATGTATATGGTTTCAGAGAAAAAAAATGTGATAGTACCCTGAAATTATTTGTTAAAAGTTTGTGTGTTCCCTTTACATTCCCCATTGCATTTTGCTTTCTCATTTGAGACTATTTAGGAAGCAGATATATTTACACTGTCTTCTAAGTTGGTGTGTCAGTGCTGGCACAGTGTAGGATAGAAAGCAAAATAATCAGTATATATCCAAATGGATTATAATCCTGGCTCTGCCACTTTCTGGTGAACTTGAACTAAAGACTTAAGTGTCTAGAAAATGGAGATAACAATAGCAGCTATTCATTTGGGTTGTAGTGAGGATTCAATGATTAAGTGAATGAAAATAGGCAAAATCATTTGAAAGTATGGTTAGAATATAGTACATGTTTATCACTTTTTGTTACATGATGATGATGATCAGCAGCAGCAGCATCGTACTACTAATAGCAATGTAAAATGTCTCCTATTTTTTGAGATGCCATATCAATTACCTTCCCTTTTCTTGTAAGAAATGGGATGTTAAAGAGAGCTGTTTAATTAACTACCTGGAAAACAGCCAGTATGTGGCAAACTTGAATGAAAAGATTCTTTCTTGTCCTAACATTTATTAGCTATGTGTACCTGGCCATGAGGATTCATAAGTGTAGTCATTAAGAGCATGATTTTTGGAATAGAGAAGCCTGGGCATCAATCCAACTTTATCACACACTATCTGCTTGACTTTGTGCAACTCACCTACTATCTCTAAGTCTTGGATTTCTCACCAATAAACTAAGATAAACCAGTTTTGTCCAATTCTTAGGAGTATTGTGAGAATCAAATGAAGATTGCATATAAGAAAATGCTTTTAAAACCTTAAGCACTACACAAATGCTGGTTATTCATCCTTACGGCCCTCTAAGATATTAACTTCAGTTTGGCTTTGATGTCTATAGGGATCTGCTAGGAACTAGATTGAATGTCCTTATGGCCCCTCAAAGGCATCCACTGATTTGAACAACCTTTTCTCCCCTCTGAGATCTGACAAGTTTTAAACCAGATGTCCCAGGAAGAAAGGCTAAATTGCCAATGACACTGTACCAAGTCCTCCAGAAAAATTACATTTATTTATTCATTTACTTATTTATTTATTTTACATGTCTTTAAAAAATAGTTTTTCTTCTAAGGCAGCGGTGATCAACCTGTTGGTCACGACCCCTTTGGGGGTTGAATGACCTGCATATCAGATATTTACATTACGATTCATAACAGTAGCAAAATTACAGTTATGAAGTAGCAACGAAAATAATTTTACGGTTGGGGGTCACCACAGCAAGAGGAACTGTATTAAAGGGTCGCAGCATTAGGAAGGTTGAGAACCACTTTTCTAAGGTCTGATGTGAGTGGAGAGTTGAGTCATGCCTTTTTTTATAAATATATTTTATTGATTTTTTACAGAGAGGAAGGGAGAGAGATAGAGAGTT
>NW_006284938.1:672025-673213 GCF_000327345.1 Myotis davidii
GATAGACAGTTAGAAACATCGATGAGAGAGAAACATCGATCAGCTGCCTCCTGCACATCTACTGGGGATGTGCCCACAACCCAGGTACATGCCCTTGACCGGAATCGAACCTGAGACCTTTCAGTCCGCAGGCCGACGCGCTCTATCCTGAGCCAAACCGGTTTCGGCGAGTCATGCCTTTTTATTATTGTTTTTATTTTTGCTTTCTGAGCTCTCACTCTGAAGGAAGGCTGTATTCACCTTGGTTTTCTCTCAGGAGCTCCCCCTGAATGGGAAATGGTCATTTGAAGATGACATTGGACTGTGGAATGTTCCAGAACAGTGTTTGAATTGGGTGCAGTGTTTTGTACTTAGAGTCTGCATAAACATATGTGTTGCAATACATTCTTTTACAGCTGTCTGTATATCAATAATATGGATGGGCCCAGCTGGTATGTCTCAGCGGTTGAGTGTTGACCTATGAACAAGGAGGTCGCAGTTTGATTCAGTCAGGCACATGGCCTGGTTGTGGGCTCCATCCCCAGTAGGGGGTATGCAGAAGGCAGCTGATCAATGTTTCTCATCAATGATGTTTTTATCTCCCTGTCCCTTCCTCTAAACACACACACACACATACCAACCATGGCCTTTATTCCTATATAACACTTATTGAATTGCCATTTTAAGTAAGTCATTTAGGGCTAGTAATGATGCTGTGATGAGTCACTGGGTTTTGGTGGGACAGTGGCATGATCCAGTAGACACAGTTCTTAGGAGTTCATAGGTGTAAAGTTCTCTGCACATACTAACCTCATAGCTCTGAAATTTAAGTTTCTTTTTTTTTTTCAGTTTTCCTTTTGGTCAAAATTTTCTTCTTATGTTTCTCAGGATTAAAAGAACCCATGAAAATGAGGGGTTAAACCTGGAATCAATTTTCATTTACAGCTGAGATGCAGTTATTGATGTTGTGCTTGCAGTTCAATAAAAGATCTAAAGATACAGACTTAGTGCTTCTCTTTCAATATAAGCAGCCTAATCAGTCTCAAATGTTTTTTAACAAAGAAATTGTATTGACAGGTATATTAAAATTTATGTCCTTAAAAGTTTTAAGCTATCCACAATTTGACCTATTCCAAAGGCTTCTTGGCAGCACAGTAGGTTTGTTTAAACAAGCATCACCACCGAAACCGGTTTGGCTCAGTGGATAGA
>NW_006284938.1:673338-676695 GCF_000327345.1 Myotis davidii
GCCCTTTTCTCTGTAATAGAAGTATCAACAGAGATCCTTCCCTGTTGTAATTGTTCCTATTTTTTAGCCACAGATCAACAAAGTATGTTGACCACACTTCAGAGCTCCTTCAAGTACATATTCATAGAACCTGGTAAACATCTGCTTAATATTCCATTGAATGATATCATGATGCTTGATTTACACAGTTCTAAGCATGTAGTCTATTATTATACTCTGGTGGCAGGATGGCCTATGATGCCTAGGTTCTGAGGCCAGGTTAGATCTTGGCATGGCTCTCTTATGCCTTAATAATCTGATTGGCATTAGAAGCAACAGACTTTAGAAGCATAACGAACATAAAAATATATATTGTTAGAAAGTGCCTTTAGGGCATTTTAATATTTATACTGTCTTATTAATTTGGATTATACCAACATCTTAGATGACTTAATTTAGTCCAGTTAGAAGTTTGGACAATGGACAGTATGGCTGGAAATGTTAAGGTAGTGACCAGGCTCAACTAAAGGATTCTAGATAAAGCTTGGAGTGATATGTTGGTACTTTAAAAACAACTGAACAATTTGCTTTGAGCACAAAGTTATTCTAATGAGTTGTGTCTGAATACATTGTTGTAGGTAGCTTCGATGTATGCAATTTTATTGAAACCAAGCTTGTCTCTTTTTCTGGCTCAGGATTGTCCTGATAACCCTAGAAAAGTGCACTTAATTGAAAGTGAAAGCATTTTACTGCGTATATGTGAACATTTAAAATAGATGCTAGTATCAGAGCTGCATCCCAAAGATGTTAACATTCATAGGAAAAGTGTGTCTTTTTAGCTCTTCCCCTACATTTCTTAATTTTATTTGTCTGGTGATTACTAATTACCTCAAACAAATACCTCAAACAAACAGCTTGCTTTTAAACTAGTTTCTTGATTTTGGTTTTATAGTTCATTTAATTTTGTTTGTTTGTTTTTATGGTTACTGTTGGGAAAGCTCACAGGCTAGGTCAGTGATGGCGAACCTTTTGAGCTCGGCGTATCAGCATTTTGAAAAACCCTAACTTAACCCTGGTGCCATGTCACATATAGAAACTTTTTGATCTTTGCAACCATAGTAAAACAAAGACATATATTTCTGATATTTATTTTATATATTTAAATGCCATTTAACAAAGAAAAATCAACCAAAAAAATGAGTTCGCGTGTCACCTCTGACATGCGTGTCATAGGTTCGCCATCGCTCAGCTAGGTTGTTATTTGATAATTGCAAATGAGATAAATTCTATGGTAGCAGAAAAATCAGAATATTCTGGCAGCTTTGAGATTTGTTCCTTATACCTGTGATGCATGTTGTACTTTGTAAACATAGGAGCCAATTTAAATTCAAGCCCACTTTTATGTTTAAAGTTTGCTAGTGAAAAATATGCAATAAATTTTACTCCTGCTATCAACTGGCTTTTTTGAAGTTGACATGCTGTAGTGAATTCATTTGTTGTGACAACAGAGATTCTTCCCTGTTGTAATTGTTCCTATTTTTTAGCCACAGTTCTCCCTCCTTATGCTCAATAAGTTGTTGCCTCCCCAAGGTTTCCCTGCATTTCCATTTACAGAAAAGCTGGGGAAGGCCTCTTCAGTAATGTTAATATGGCATACACAGCAAGAGAAATCAGCCTTTCAGAGCTATATAGAAACAGCAGATGGATTAGGATGAAACCAGGTGCAAAATAACTTTGATAGAGTCTTTTAATGTAAACAGTTTATCTGGCATTGCTTTTCATTGAAACCCCCCACAAAATGATGGAGTTTGGCTGTTAAAGCTGAAGAATGTAGCTGAGTAAAATAATTATATTGTCATACTCTATCCAGCAAATAAATAATGAGTGGATATTTTAATTTATTCATTGAGGACAGGAAAATAAATAGGATAACATATAAGGTTAATACAATAACATTGGCCTTCATATTCATAAGATTGTGTTCCCTATTTGGCTGCATTAGCATAGAGACCAGAGAAATATGAAACTTCTTAGGGATCATACAATGTGATTTTTAAAATGCTCCAGGTAAGTCTGTGTCTGTTTAGAAACATGCATACTGATTTTTTCATTGTCACTGGTATTCTACTTTTAGTACCAAATATTTTTATTTGTAACTCCATAGATTGCCTTTGTATTATAAACTAAAAAATATGCTTTGAGCACACAGAGATATAGAGAAGCACAATGTTGTACATGTTGTGCTCTTTATAACTGATGACCAGATACTAGCTAATGCTCACTACAATTTGTGAATTATCCATCTATGAGAATTTTGCTATTTTGATTTGCTTAACACTTCTCACAATGATATTAATTCAGATATTGGTGAGGGTGTGCTGCTTCCACCAAGAACTAACAGAAACTGAAGTGGATATAATCTGTTACTTGAGAACAGATAGCTCTCAGGTAGAACAGAAATGACCACAGCCTTTTTTTCCACAAAGAACACATGCGCATATCTGGCTCTGTACAGAGTATCACAGGGAGAATAGCAGCCACCCCTGGGAAACTGGGAATCACTAAACTGATTTGAATTGAAGTACTGGAAGGAAAAGGCATCACCAAATTCCCTTTGTCACTGCCCTTCGGTTCAAGGAAGTGGCTAGATATCGTTGGCCCTCTCTCCACTCTTCATCACCCCAATTTGGGTCTAAATCCATGGCTGAAGCCTGGAGGTTCTGTCTTGGAGTTATTAGCAGCTAAATAACCTCAGGCAATGTACCATATGTACCTACATTTAATAGAAATTTCCAAATCTTGAGTTTAATCAGGGTTCTAGCATATAGTAGAGCAACATGAACATCTTTAGTGAAAGCTGTGTAATAAAGCACTTTGCCAAACTGAAAATGTGAGATTTTGAAAGTTATGTTCTGGCTTTGAAAATTTTACTAGGGCTTTGGTTTAAGGCCCAAGGAATGCTTTACTCTGTCCCCAAAATATCTGCCAAATGCTGAAAAAGCTACCAGGCAGGCTACAAACAACCAGGGCCTTGACTTTAATGGAAAACAGAATCAGTCTTATTATTAAGCAGCTATATTATTTTTTGTATTTATTTAGCAAAATCAAAGGGCATAAGTATATGCATTATAAATAACAGAAGAGGTGTTCACATTTGAGATTAGCTACCAATCCAATGTTAACTATTCAAAATTCAAGTGGATGGGCAGATAAAAGCAACAGACACTCCCAAAATGCATGGGATAACAATGTATTTCTCAGAATTATCTCATAGGGACCTTTGGAATATTAGATATAAACATTTAAAACTTGTTAATAAATCTTGTTTCTTCCTAATGGAGGTGGATTCAGATTCCATATTAAACCTGGAATCATGTT
>NW_006284938.1:676824-690696 GCF_000327345.1 Myotis davidii
TCCTCATTGTGCTAATGTTTAAGGACCATGATGACCAAAACAACACAATATTAAATCAAGCACAAGGAAAAATGGTGCAGTCAAGAGATGCTGTATGTATAAGGCTGCTGTGAGCAGAATACAGTATACTGTTTTACAGTAATGCTTTTCTTTATAAGTAGAAATAGAGTACACTCAAAAATAAAAAAAACTATAATATAGTAAACATAATTGTCTATTATTATTATCAAGTATATGTACAGTGCATGATTGTATTACTATACTTTTAAACGACTGGCAGCGCAGTAGGTTTGTTTAAACAAGCATCACCACAACATGTGAGAAATATGTTGTGCTACAATGTTACAATGGCTATGAGGTCACTAGAGGATAAAAATTTTCAGCTCAATTATAATCGTACTAGTGGCCCAGTGCACAAAATTCGTGCACATTAAAAGGGAATTAATTAGAGGAAATATTTTAATATTTGCCCTTTTCTCTATAATAGAAGTATCAGAGATGAAAGAAAATTAGTAAAATGTATATGAAAATCTCCCTCCTGTCAGAGTCTGGGGCATGCCGCAAGTCCCAGATTCAAGTCCCTGCTCACCCGCATGTGCCTCGAAATCACGTGAAACCCAGACCCGGCTCCCCCCTCCCCCCGTCAAGCCCCACCAGGCAGGAGGGGCAGCCTCAGGACCCCAGCCCCAGTGCCTGGGTGATGGACACAGCCTCAGGTCCCACGGCCCCAGCACTGGGATGGGGGCATGGCCTCAGGTCCCCCATCCCGGCCTCAGGTGCCCTGCTCCTAGTGAAAGGGTGCAAGGGTGCAAGGGCATGAGGGCATGATGACCATTTGCATATTAGCTCTTTATTATATAGGACTAGTGGCCCAGTGCACGAAATTTGTGCACATTAAAAGGGGATTAATTAGAGGAAATACTTTAATATTGCTATTTGCCCTTTCTCTATAATAGAAGTGTCAGAGATGAAAGAAAATTAGTAAAATGTATATGAAAATCTTCCTCCTGTCAGAGTCTGGGGTGCACCACGGGACTCAGAGTCAAGTCCCCACCCACCCATGTGTGCCTCAAAATCGCACAAGACCCAGACCCAGCCTGCTCCCCCCTCATTGGGCTAGATCCAGACCCGGCCAGTCCCACCCTTGTCAAGCCCCACTGGGTGAGGGGCGCAGCCTCTGGTCCCCTAACCTGGCACCAGGGCGGGGGGCACGGCCTAAGGTCCCCTGAGCTGGCACCTGTTTTTCTCTTATTATATAAGATAGAATGCCGTCATTAACTGTTGTTAAGTGCTTCAAGCATGGCTGTATACTTAAATAGTTGTGTGTGTTTTAAAATATAGGATACCAGACTTTAAAATGACCATGCAGAGTCATTACTTCAGCTTCCTAATTTTTCCAGTAAGGACCCTGAGGCACAGTGTCAGTTGGTATTTGGTATTATAAGATAAAACAAAGCACATTTTAGTCTCTGCCCCTCTTCTTGGCATGGAGCTCTGAAAACCCTCGTAATTTCCTAAGTGATAAGAACATTAAGAGCACCTTTTGTTTTAATATTTGGTCTGGACCCAAGTTGCTAATGCAAGATGTTGAATCCCAGGGAAATGCCTGGGTGATAGGAATGTCTTTTTTTTTTTTTTTTCTAATGAGGCAACTCTTGGTAGGCTTCTTGATGGTAGCTGTTGACCAGAAAAACAAGCCATGATTAGAAGCTTGGAACATTCAGCCATATTTCTCCCCCTTCCCACTTCTCTAGAGAGGGGAGAGAAGGGCTGAAAATTAAATTAATAATTATGTTAGTAAGCCTCCATAAAATTTCTGATAGTATGGGGTTTGGAGAACTTTTAAGTTGGCAAACACATCCACAACTGGGATGGTAGAGGAGTTCTTATGCTTGGGACCCTCCCCAGACTTCAAACTATATACCTCTTCATCAGGCATCTAGCTATTCGTCTGTATCCTTTACCATATCCTTTAATAAACTGGTAAACACAAATAACTGTTTTCCTGAGTTCTGTGACCCACTCTAGACAAGTATTTGAACCTGAGAAGGGGACTATGGGAACCTCTTATTATTAGTCCACAAGTCTGAAGTACAGGAGACAACTTGTACTGAAACTGGCAACTCAGTGGGACTGAGCCCTTAACCTATAGGATCTGATATCCCCAGGTATACTAGTATATTGTTAGAATTGAGTTAAATTGTAGGACTCTCAGCTGGTGTTTCAGAAAACTTCTTGGTAAGGGAAAAAATCCGCATACATCTGGTATCAAAAATGTTCTGAGTGTGATAGTGGTGTGAGAGTGAGGAGAAACACATGTGAAAGACTACTGTGTTTTCTACTACAAGCATATGGATAAATATGAATGTATAGTAGTCCCTCTTATCTGAGGGGTTACATTCTAAAACCCTCAGTGAATGCCTGAAACCATTGATAGTACCAAATGCTATGTATACTATGTTTTGTCCCTATACATATATACCTGTGATAAAGTTTAATTTGTTAATTTGGCATGAACAACAATCCTATACAACAAAGCCTGCTGACCAAATGGTGGAACAACCAGAACAACCAGTTGACCAGTCGCTATGATGCACACTGACCACCAGGGGGCAGACACTCAATGCAGACAGTGCGTTCCCACAGTGGGAGCAGCTGCTCAGAGGGCAGGTCCACATCCGCTCGGCAGATCTGGATGAATAACGTTCCCACATTGGGCCAATCCCCACAGGCCACGCCTCCCACCAGCGCACAAATCCCATGCACTGGGCCTCAACAGCATCAGCTTCTTCGTTTCAACATTCTTTACCAGGATAGGTACTGATATCCTAAGTACATGTGAGACATGACTTGGGTCAGCCAGAAACATATTTCTCATTTTCACCTGTTACCTCACTCTAGTTTTCTCACTTTCTACCACTTGCCAAATTTCAACCTTAGGTACAGATGTTGAGAAAATGATTTTTGTATATAAAGCCAAAGAAAGTGTCCAGTGTCCAAATATTAATGGGTATTTACCTAGCAATAGAACCTGAGACTTAATAGAGGAGAACTTGGATCTACAACACTAATGTCTAAACTTGGGAAGTGTTTTATTTAAAAAAATCATTTCAAGGTGTATTGAGTTGTTGTTATGCATAGAAGGGTTCAGCATGCTTCTGCACTGGTCATCCAAAACAAGTCCAATGTTAATATTATAAATCGTCTCTGTTACAAGCTATTACCTCTGCTTTCTAATTTACAGCAGTATGCTCTTCTCTTCTTAGCCCTCACCCATGTCCAAGATTAACAAATAAAAAGGTCTCCAACTGGATACTTTTTTTAAGGATCTGAAGAACCCTGAGGTTGTCAAACTTCTGCTTTAGTACTCCCCATATTAAATATTTTTCTATAGCCTCAAAAAGTCTAGGCAAGTACAAGTTTGGTTCTGATTACATAATTGTGCTACAAAAGTATGAAAAAAAAATCATCACTAAAACCTCCAGGTGCTTAAACAGTTTGATAGACTGTAGCCATTCTACCATCATCACCCCCAGCTGTGTTGCTTAGAAACATTTTAATTCCAGAAGTATTGAAAGAGGTGCAATCCCTGTGGAGAGGGAAACAGAAATCAGAAGGCTGTTGACAGATGATCTGAGTTGTTTCTTCTAATATACTGTGAAGATCACTAGCTCTTTTCATGAATGATAAATGGACTTTACACAGATCAATGGCTTCAGCAATAAACTGGAACCAGGCTCCATGTCTGAGGCAATGCAGGCCAAGAGGCCCAGAGATTTTCTCATCTCAATGATTTAGTGTATTTTCTTAAAGGTTCCACAGGAGGACAATGATCTGAGCATTGGTCATCCCTTGCCTTTTTGTAATGTCTGCTAATAAAAATGATTTTAGAAAAGATACTTTAGCCTTTTTGTAGCCATGCAGATGCAGCCAGGTGTCAGTAGTAATGCAGGGTAAGTGGCTCTCTACCACAGACTTTAAAATACAAGATATGCCAATGACCATACACTCTGCATCTACCACCTTTCCTGGCATAAAAACCAAAGGAAGTCCACATGGGGGAAGATTAGAATGAAAGGCTGGAAGAGGAGAATCCACTTGTGAATCTAAGTGCTACTCCTATGGACACGGCTGAACTTTCCAGGCAGCCCTGACAATACCCGCCTGTGTCTGAAAGATGTACTTAGGCATGTAACCATGTTACCTGGGAGAGGAAAATTGCTTTCTGTGTCTACAATCTGCTTATCTCCAGCAGCCGGCTTCAACTAGCTCCTTATCTTTCTGAAGAACATTTTATATTGTTTATTGTTTTGGTAACTAGTTGCAAAGGTTATGCTTGCTAATGTTGTCTAATTGCATTTTTCCTTCTGTTTACAGGCTGTGGAAAAGGCAAAACCTAAGAATAATCCTGTGAAGTAAGTTATTTTTTTTTATTAGTTGGAAATTTTAATTTTAATGGACTCCATGCATGGGAAAAAATAGTCAAAAAAGAGACCTTGGATTTTGAGTTAATCTCCATTCATGACAAATTAAAAACAACAGAAAACACACACACAAACAAAAATACCTCCAATATGTCAGGACCAGCCTTTGTTTTTTCCTGTCGTCTTTATCCCGAAGTGCCCTAAGTTGTGCCCAGTTTACAAAAATTAGTATGTGCCATCCATGAGTAGTTGCCAAATACTATTATAACCATATTCAATGCATAGTACTTTGAGTCTTTGGGTTTTGCACATGCTGAAACGCTTACATTTTTAATTGCAAATCATGGAACAATTACAGAGATTTAAATAGCTGAAAATGTGCCAAGTGACTTCCAGCCATGATGGGGAGGTTCAGCACCTTGCCATCAAGGCCTCATGACTCTGTTAATGAAAAGCTCATGTACTGTATTTAACTAAAAGTTCTTCTAGCTAACAATTATTTCTAAGGCTTTCTATGGTATACTCTTAAATTATAAACAAGGTGCATGGCAGTCTTTTAAATATAGTACATCTTAGACATACTGTTTCTTCCAGAAGGGAGATTTCCAAATTAAGAAGGGTGTATGTCTTGTCATTAAGGTTTGTGACATCTGATTGCAGTGTTATGTTTCATACCAGTCCTCCTAGTCATGTGGCCTAGAGAAGATCTGCTATATTTTCTGGGTTACTATAGGTCTGGTAATATCACATCCTTAGGAACTATGTGTTAATTTATCTCAGCTAACTTCCATTATAGTGGGTATCCGATGTAGAAATGAGGAGTGCATTTATTTTTAGTAGTTTCTGGGAGAATGAATCAGGTAATGCCAATGACAAGAAGACTGTTTGTGTTTTGCAAAATATTTAACTTTTTCAAGTCACTAGGGTGGTGTTTAGCATACCATTAAATGTAATTTCTAATTCTTTTTCCAAAAGGTTTGATACACTTTGATTTCAAGTTGAATTTTTATTAGGCCACAGAATATTCCTTGTTGGGCTTCTGTAGCCTCTGGGACATCTGTTGTCTAGAAATGTATTATGCTGTAACCATCCTATGGAAGTAGTTTTAGATGCTGCATTTTTCTCTGGGTGTTCGGTTGTGGATTAAATCTTCTCTGCATCCTGATTTCTTTTCTATCTATGCCCAGAAGTTATGGACTCACAGGTGAACTTCATGAATTAGAGCATGGTGCTAATGAGGCCAAGGCCAGGACTGTAGTCCCTGAGTGAGCCATAGGTGATCTTTCCCTTAGTCTGACTGCACCCCCACTTTGGTCTATCCACATGCAGATGTGTGCCCCAGATCACAAGGAATGGGACAAAGTGCTGGGGGCGTGTAAATATAAATATAGGCCCTCGATGGGACAAACACCTCCAAGTTCAAGCCCTCTCAATAGGAAGTGAGTCCCAACCTCCATCTTGGCATACATAAGACTGCCCATTGGTAGTGTGTGGAGCTGCATTAGATCATACTTTAGTGGCTGGAAAATAGGACTAGTTTTCTCTCTGCTCCTTGTGAGGATTTAACCCTACAGATAATTATATTTTTATGAGCTCTTATTCATTTACAGTGTGACTTTAATGTCTAGCACTTTAAGGAATATTCTAAAAGGGAAAACAGGAAAACTAAAAGAGCCAAATAATTAGTAATACAATAGGGAGATTTATACTTTTAAATATATTTGAAAATCTGCTTAGTAATAAGCCTACATCTCAGTCACCTGGCAGAGGCTTAGAATTGTCTTCTAATTTAATAAGATACTGCTCTCAGTGTGAGTTTGGGTGTCCTGTTGCACTGGGACTCACAATATCTAACTCACTTGCCTAGCCACAATCATTGGAGCACATTAAGTAGAGAAGTCTCTTCAAGATCTCAACTCAGGGACAGAAATTCCAGAGCCTGGCTCAATTACACAGCCTGACAGCAGAGCAGAAGTGGAGTTTTAAAATGTTTTATGTATAGTGATTCTCTTTCCATTTCTGCTGTCTGCCAGAGAATTTCAGTTATACATAGTGCACAGGGACCCTAAATAGAATAGGAGTTCAACACATGTACTCTGAATGAATGAACAAGTAAACAAATTAGACACATCCCAGAAAACAGTCCTTGCAGGAGCCTGGCCTGAATGTTTAATGAGACTGGTGGCTCTACACTAGTGGAGTATCAGATCAGAAGGGCCCATGTGTTCTAACTGACCAAGTTATTCAGTCTCTTATTCTTGAATCATGCCACATGTGAAATAGTCACATGTTGTTCTGGTTTATTCTAGCTCTTCTGGCTTGATATTTTATGCAAGAATTGACAATAGTGTGGGAAGGCCTGGGGAGGGGGAGGGAACGGGGTCAAAAAGGGACATCTGTAATACCTTCAACAATAAAGATACAATAAAATAATTAACATTTGACTGTTTAAGCATACAGGATTGCTGGAAAAGTAGAGGTCTAGAGCCATCATTTATAGTTAATGTATGAACACATTGGTGAAGATGATCTTATGTGCGATTGGATGACATCCTCACGTGCAGTATTTGGTTGATGGTTGAGAAAAAAACAAAAGAAGAAGAATATTTTGTGACATGTGAAAATTATATGAAGTTCAACTTTCAGTGTCTACAAAAAAGTTTTATTGGCACACAGCTACATTAATTTGTTTACATACTGCCCGTGGCTCCCTTTGTGCTACAGTAGCAGAGTTGAGTAGTTGCAACAGAGATCATACAAAGTAAAAAATATTTACTATGTGTCCCTTTACTGGATAATTTTGCTGACCCCTGCTCTAGTTGGCCAGTTAGAAAATGGCACAGATTTAAACTCTTCCATGATTGTAAAGCTTAAACTATCAACCCTTTCTCTTCCTGCACTTTAAAACATTGAGTAGGTATTTACTGAACCCTAATCATTTGTTTTGGAATTTCTGAGGCTGACGTACCATATAATTCTCATTCAGTGCAGAGATATCACTCTTAAATCACTATCTTTGAAAATTTTTATGGATATAAAATCCACTAACAGGGCAGTGATGCCTCATAAACCAGTGAACACATAGCTAGAGCATACTGCTAGTTTCCCAAGTTGTGTGAAGATGGATATATTGCAAAAGGTATATGTATTTTCTAAAATTCTGTTGTTTCCCAAGATCTAACTAAGGCTAAGTACATTTTCATTTGAATGATGGTAAATGATTATCCATCTAGTTTGTATTTTTTCCTGTCTAAAGGTTGAAATTCCCCTCCCTATTTCTCATCTATTTGTTCAGTTTATTTTTAATACCGTCATGGTTGCAAGTTTCTTTCATCACCATAGGGAGATTGTAGTACACATTAATTATACTCCATATAAAAAAAATTAAATTTATGCTTAGTGAATGTAATCACATAATACACCTGAATACACTAATGACTTTACCTTGAAACATTAAATATTACCTTTGAGAGTAAGAATCAAAATTGAACATTCTTAAAATCAGTTATCAGGGCAAAAGATGCTGGGGTATTTCTCAGTCTATTGGAATCATGACTATATCAAAGCTTGGTTAGTATGTTCAAACTATGGCTCATTAATGTGTCACAGAGACTTTCTCTTGGATATTCAGGTTCTACAGCAATTATCTCCAAATATTCATTGTGACAACAGGCCTGAGAGATGTACATATTTCTTCTACCATATGTGACTCATCACATACATTTAAAAAACATTTCTGTTATTAAGACATGTGATAGTACACTTCTGCAAATGTGAATTGCTTTTGGCTAAAATCCATGCACTAATAAGTTGAGTTGAATCTAACTGAGGTTGACCTCTATTACCAAAAGAGAGAGGGAAGAGAGAGGGAGGCAGAGTAAGAGAGAGAGAGAGAGAGAGAGAGAGAGAGAGAGAGAGAGAGAGAGAGGAGAGAGCAGTTGTCAAGCATAAAATAAGAATCCAATCTGCTTAGGAAATTACAACTTTTCTTAAGAACAGATCTATTTTATAGCTATTGTGGTTTCATTATTGAAAATGGCAAATAGCCACAAATATTTTCCTGACCATGATTTTGTGAATTATTCATTTATTCACTGAATGAATATTTATTGAGAATCTATGTCATTCCCAGAACTTTGATAGATGATGAAAGAATTAAAAATACATCTGACAGGGCTCTTACCCTCGGGGAGTTTAGAGTCCAGTAAGAGAGATATAATCAGTTTGCAAAGAACTAAAAACAAAATAGGGAGAGATACATTTGTTAAGTGGGGTACTGATAAGTATGAGGGAAGCTCTAAGGACAAAAAAAAATGCTTCTAGTTATCACTATTGGAGAAGGAGTGGAAGAGCAGGAGACATTTGCACCAGGACTTTGAGACAGTAGTGCTGAAGAGGTAGGCAGTGAAAGGTTAGATTGGAAATCAAGGCTCAGAAGTAGTGGAGGTTTAGGACTCTCAAAGCTTATCCAGTTGAAAGAGATTAGTTTAGTAGAGTCAAATACCACTGAAGTGCCCTAACTTGTTACTATGAATCATCAATTTATACCCTAATTTTTAAGTATAAACAGAGTTCATAGACCTAGGTTCTAGTCCTGAATTTAACACTAGTTTGTTGTATGAAATTGGACACATTCTTTCCTTTCTATAGACCCTAGTTAGATACTTTATAAGGTTCTTCTACCTCTTAAAAAACTAAGGCTTGAAATCCTGTTTTATAGTTATTCTTATTTTAGGACATATTTGATGTTAAAGTTTGACATAGATGCATACAAGCACATACATTAAACATTACATATGTAATACATACTAGTATAAGTTTATACACAAGTATAATGCCTTTTCCCCTTATTTCTGCCTTATATATCTGTGAAATGAAAGACAAGAAGCCACATCATTACAGTTTTAAAGAGCTATATTATATAGAAGATAGTATGGCTCCAAAGACATGGTTTAGCTTTTTAGATGATCCCTTAGGGCCAAAGGTAATTTTGTTTTTAGAGTCCATATCTCTTGTGAAGCTCTTGGACACAGGCACATCACATATATGTAGAATGTCACTGGGATCACCACATCCTCTCAGAATGATCAGGTGATGGATTCAGTACTGTGTTCCACCAAACACTAGTCTTGTGGGTTGTCTCCTTTAAAAAAAAAAAAAAAGGTTCAACACCACAGAGATTTGGTATTACACTATCACCTCTTTTTCCTGCAGCTCTCTTCTGCACATTTGCATAATTCAGGCTCAAATAAGTCTTATAGAAAGAGGTCTGTTTAATTTTCTCTTATACAAGATTTCCCAAATGTGTTTGACCAGAGGACACCTTTATCCAGCATGGTATCTCATGGAACAAAAAAAAATAAAATAAAAATGGATGCTCAAGTCCATGTGAAATAAAATGACCACATAGGGATTTGGACTCATAGATAGTTTTGAGAAACTTAGGGCTGAATATCTTATGTCCAGTCTCTATAAGAGTATTAGAAGTGAGCAGACTATTTAAAAAGTTAATGATGGAAAGGAAAAAAAATCCCCAAAGTCTGAAATTGTAAAATATCTCCTGTGTCTCTTTTACATTTGTCATACTCAATGATTTTCCTGAATTAAAAATGAAATGAAAAGCAATCCTCAATGATTTTAGGGTACATTAGGAGTAGGTCCTTCTGAATGAGACCCTTAAAGCCAACAGTCCCCAGTAAGCCTCAGAAGAGCAGTGGGTAAGCCACCTGGCCAACTCATTTTAGTGAGGTATCCAGACCAGTATATTCCATCAACAAAAATATAGTCAATCTCTAATCAGTTGTGGCCATTTTGAGGGTAGTTAAAGCAAATATAAGAATAAACCTTCTGTCTAAACAGCTGCAAAAAAATAAATTGTGCCTGCCCTAGCCAATTTGGCTCAGTGAATAGAGCATCGGCCTGCAGACTGAAGGGTCCCTGGTTGGATTCTGGTCCTTTATGTTGTCCAGATAGCTATATTCAGATGCAGAAAGGTCTATCATCTTTACAGCTAATGAAACTTGCACAATTTTCTGGTCACCCTCTATTTTATAGGTAATTGGAGTTACTTTTTAAAGCAACAACATTCATAAAATACCTCTTTATTCAGTACTTTATAAAGTATCATGTTACTTTATAATCCTGTTCTTCTTAGCATTTACTGCTTAGACAAGAATGGACAACTCTGTTTAATTCATTTGTACAAGTCAACTCAGTTTTTAATACGTAAGAATTACACCAAGGATTTTATTTTAATGTTGCCATTCAGCAATCTTTTAGAAAACCTAAAAACTCAGAACCTGCTGGAAGTTCCAGCAATCCATGCATATGTGTTCTTTTAACAAATGTTAATTTTGTACCTACTATTTGCTAGGCTCAGTTGATAGGGAGATCAATGAGGTGAAGTCTGACCTGGAGATCCTCACCCTCTATCAGGGAAACAAACACATCATTACACTACAATATAATAGACAGGCTCTGAAATGGAAGCATATGTAAGCATTCTACTAGGCACAGATGAAGGAGCAAGCGCTACTTGGACGTGGGATCACCCTAGATCAACAGGAGGCCCCTGGTGAACAGTGAGGGTGAAGCCACTTGAGAGAGCAAAAAACACTTGCAAAAGACATAATGAAATAAAAGCAGATGTGGAGTTGTGGGCAATGTCTGGTAGGAAAATGCAGCTAAGGAGAGGGAAAATGTTTCACAGTAGAAGGAAATATCAAGTTTCTGAATGTCAGGAGAGAAAAGAAGGAAAAGAGTAAATGTGTTTGCCAAGATACCTAAAGTATCACACTACTGAAGACTCATGCCCCACTTTTAAAATTAAGTGTAGAACAGTGCAATGCTGACAAAACTAAGAAAATGCTAAAAATGATTCTAGAAAGTTAAAGGTTAGATTTAAAGAAGGATTATAAGGTGCCCCTTTTTAAACTGCAGAGAAATAGACATATCAAATCTTCTCTGATTAAATCTGGCTAATCCTTCTCTTCAAACTTAGATGTAAATCTCATGTAGGGCTTCTTTGAGCACCTACCTGTTCCCTTGTGGCTTTATCAACACTTGATTGTTTCTTCCACTTTTAAAAATTTTACTTTCATACACCAATAATGAACTCTCAGAAAGAGAAACTAAACAAAAAATCCCATTTACCATTGCAACAAAAAAATTAATATACTTAGAAATAAATTTAATAAAGGAAGTAAAAGACCTGTACTCAGAAAACTATAGGATGTTGAAAACAGAGATAGAGGAAGATATAAACAAGTGGGAAAATATACCATGTTCATGGATTGCTAGAATCAATATCATTAAAATGTGCATACTACCCAAAGCAATCTATAGATTTGTTGCAATCCCTATTAAATACCAGCGGCATATTTCACAGATTCAAAACAACTACTCCAAAAATGTAAATAGAACCAAAAAAGACCCCAAATAGCTGTAGCAATTTTGAGAAAGAAGAACAAAGTTGGAGGAATCATAATATATAGATATCAAGTCATACTACAAAGCCACTGTACTCAAAACAACCAGGTACTGGGACAAGACCAGGCATATAGACCAATGGAACAGAATATAGAACCCAGAAATCTACCCAAACCATTATGCACCATTAATATTTGACAAAGGAGGCAAGAACATACAATGATACATCTGATAAAGGGTTAATATCCAAAATATATAAGGAACTCATACAATTTGAAAAAAAGAAAGACAAACAATCCAATTAAAAAATGGGCAAAAGACCTAAATACACACTTCTGCAAAGTGAACATACAGATGGCCAAGAGCCATATGAAAAAATGCTCAAAGTCACTTATCACCAAAGAGTTGCAAGAATGGCTATTATCAACAAATCAACGAAGGACAGGTGCTGGCAAGGATGTGGAGAAAAGGGAACCCTAGTACACTGCTGGTGGGAATGCAGACTGGTTCAGCCACTGTGGAAAACAGTATGGAGTTTCCAAAAAAAAAATGAAAAATGGAATTCCAATTTGACCCTGTGATCCCACTTCTAGGAATATATCCTAAGAAACTCAAAACAATAATCAGAAATAATATATGTACCCCTATATTCATAGTGACACAATTTACAATAGCAAAGATTTGGAAACAGCCCAAGTGCCCATCAGCAGATGAGTGGGTAAAAACGATGTGGTACATTTACACAATGGAATACTATGCAGTTGTAAAAAAGAAGGAACTCTTACTATTCCCTATAGCAAGGATGGACCTGGAAAGTATTATGATAAGTGAGATAAGCCAGTCAGAGAAAGATAAGTATCACATGGTCTCACTCATATGTGTAATCTAATGAACAACATTAACTGATTAACAAAATTGACTCAGAGACATAGAACCATATGGTTCCTTTTACATTATTCAAACATCTAAGCTACACTGAGATATATTATTTTAGGCATGAGACATAAATTATTATTCTAAGCTTTTTTTTTCGTCTTTAATCCACAAACATAAAAATACTTTGTGAATGTGTTTTTATTAGCTGTAAACATAATCACAGTAAGACTATTTTTCTTCTTAGGAAAATTATGCATGTCCCACGATAACTACACACAGGGTTCCAAATAATAAATCAGTCCTCTCTCAATCACAAATATGTTTAAAGTCAGGAGTCTGAAGTCATAAGTCCTTATTTAGTTGACTAGTAGTTTGGGGTGACTGATAACTATCAAAATTATTTTATTTGGACAGGGACTGAAATAGGAAACATATAGTTTCTGCTTTACTAAAGCTTTTACCTAAACCAACAGAATTTATCTAGAAAGCCAACATTAAAAAAGTAAGGGAACTAATTCTTCTGCAAGAAAATCTTTCTATATATAGTATTTACAGCATGGGAGTAAGTTACATGTCATTATAGTTTTTATATGTACGTGCATTTATATACTCTGTGCCTTAATATACCCACATGTTCCATATTAATTTAAACACAAGATTGAATTGTCACTGGTGTTGGACAGGCAGAAGCAGCCATAACTATAGAAGTTCTCAAATCTTTCTCTCAGTGTCAATTTCTCTGTCCTCATCGCCCTCTAATATTTTCACTGCTTTTCTCCTCTCGTACCACATTCCCACAAGTGGGTTCCATGTAGCTGGGAAAACACTTCTGATAACTCTTATGGCCTTTTGCTTATTTTTAGCAGCTTCAAGGAGTATCCTATCTAATAAAAGAGAAACATGGTAATTGGTGTACGACCGCTACCCTTCCCATTGGCTAATCAGGGAGATATGAAAATTAACTGCCAGCCAAGATGGCGGCCGGCAGCCATGCAGCTTGAAACTAACATGAGGCTTGCTTGCTTCAGTGACGGATGAAACCAACGTTCCCTGCCTGCCTTGCAGGCCTCTGAGCCTGCAGTTTGAAACATTTTAACAAATATAGAAGCTAAAAAAAAAAACACAGAAACACGCTTTCAGCCAG
>NW_006284938.1:691721-695115 GCF_000327345.1 Myotis davidii
CTCTCCTCACCCACAAGCCAGGCTGATGGCTGCCAGTACAGCAGTGGTGGTGGGAGCCTCTCCCGCCTCCTCAGCAGCACTAAGGATGTCCGACTGCACCTTAGGCCAACTCCCCATTGGCAAGTGGACATCCTCTGAGGGCTCCTGGGCTGCCAGAGGGATGTCTGACTCCCTGCTCAGGCCCAATCCCCCAGGGACCGGGCCTAAGCCAGCAGGGCGTTATCCCCCGAGGGGTCCCAGACTGCGAGAGGGCACAGGCCAGGCTGAGGGACC
The DNA here is from genome assembly GCF_000327345.1 of Myotis davidii. Lineage (NCBI taxonomy): Eukaryota > Metazoa > Chordata > Mammalia > Chiroptera > Vespertilionidae > Myotis > Myotis davidii. Next base: position 691,995 of record NW_006284938.1, read on the forward strand.
CCCCTTCCCCCTTAGTGCACAAATTTTTGTGCACCGGGCCTCTAGTATAACTATAAGCTTCTATGGAAGACTTTGAGTTACTAGCAGGACAACCCAGGGCAGACAAGGAACTCATCCATACTCATTTGTCTCTGTATATCAAACCTTTCAGTGTACAATGGAGGACTCTGGTAATAATAGCATGTGCATGTAGAAGCACACCTTATTCATATTTTTTCCACTAGTGAGAGATATGTATTACTATGAACATTGGCTAAGTGAAAGTTCAACTTGTTTCAAATCGTAATGCAAGGTTTTACTAAGCAAACTGTATGTACTAGCAAACTTGGTTGAAAGGTATATGTGGTTGTATTTATACACTATCTGCAGAAAAAAAGGTACACTTATATATAATTTAAACCTCACATCTTTCCTAAAATATGTTTATGTGATTTATACAATATTATAGAGGAGAACGTTTAAAGGGACAGGAGAACTTAGTATTTTTAGCACTACAGAAATATCTGTTTCCATACCTGATACAACTAAATAATGCTATGTGTTTTCAAATCCATCCAAATGAGTTCTGCCCTACAATGATAGAGCTAAGCACAGCCAGGCCCTTCTGCAATGACACTATTGTAGTGCAAAGCCTGTTGGGCATCCTTTTGGAGAGTTTCATCACACGTGTGTGGATCTTAGTGATATATGGTAGCCTATGAATGTTGGTTTAACTTTTGAAAAATAGTCCAAGAACATGACACAGAGCCATGGATAGTGAAAGAGTGGTTTAAATAATTAATTAAATAATTTTAAAAAATGGTCAATCAAGGCTATTAATGTGGGTATTGTTTCAAAATAATAGTGATTTTCTCTTGTGGATAGTGAATACCCTGAAGAGAAATTTTACAAAGGCTTAGTCCAAGATCAACATTATTAGACAACCACCCTGTGCAAAATAGCAACCCCTCCAACATATACATTCACCATCACTTTCAACCTACTTTATTTTTTTCTCTTTAACAATTTTCCTCATACTGTATTTATCTATTTGTCTATCAATTGGATTAAACAATATATTTAGCTATAATCTAGTTGTCTTTTTTTGAGATGTCATCTCCCACCAGAATATAAGGTTCACATGATTAAGAATTTTGTTTTATTCACTGTTGTAACCCTAGCACTTGAAACAGTACATGGTATATAGTAGGAGCTCAATATATGTTGTGTGAATGAGTGTAAGCATGTATGCATATGACTCTGAAGTTCAGTCATCTTAGTTTAGTTTAGTCTTGGAGTAAGCCTGATTTTGCACTGCTCTGTGGATAATCACTGAATTCCTTATTAGCCTTCATGTGACTTACTAACTTACCCTGGAAAGTAACTAAAGTTTCTTTTAAAATAATCTATGTTCCATATTGGTTTGACTCTGAGGCATTTTAAAATTAGTTTTACTATCTTTATAGAGCTATATTTTACCTCACAAATGATTCTTCTGGTCTATACTCACCTTCCTAATCAGAATATATTCCGACTCTTGATTTTGAAGGGAGGGCACGAGGAGAAAGATACTAGATTTTCTATGGGTGGCGGTTAAGCATAAGAAGTTGAGTTTGATATCATTAGGCGTTTTCAAGAATGACAGAAGGCATACATTTGTCACTGAGGGATAAAGAAACAGAAAGGTCATTAAGTTAATAGCTGACAACACATGCTATTTCACATTTTAAAAAATATTTTATTGATTTTTTTACAGAGAGGAAGGGAGATGGATAGAGAGGCAGAAACATTGAAGAGAGAGAATCATCAATAAGCTGCCTCCTGTACACCCCCTTCTGGGGTTGTGCCTGCAACCAAGGTACATGCCCTTGACTGGAATCCAACCTGGGACCCTTCAGTTCACAGGCCAACGTTCTATCCACTGAGCAAACTGGTTAGGGCTATTTCACATTTTAAAGGCAATCTTGATGCTCAGAAATTAGCAGGATGGTACACACATTAGCCAATGCCAAAACATGCATACTTGCCCTCTTCCTAAGAACTGGGGAGTATAAGAAGCATCTTATTTCCCTTTTCTACTTCCACCATACTTCACTGTCACACAAGTAGTCTTTGGTAAGTTTCCCCATTGGCCCACATAGCTTCAGAAGTTGGATGGCCCAAAGTAGTTAGCTTTAAGGGAGCTGGTCCTTAAGCAAGGCTTGACACATAGAGTCATAGACATTTCTGGCCACAATGGTTTAGGCAACATCTCTGTGAAGTGCTAAAACTAAGAAAGCTTTTTAAATTTCATATTATTTTCATGAATATGTAAGTAATCAAATCCCTTACTCACATCTCAGTGATTTGGTTTAAGTTTTTCACTTTATGTTGATGTGTATAAATAAAACTGAAAAACAACAAGAAGACTATATTTCAGGAAATAATACTGCTACAAGGTTATTTTTGATTCATACAACATTTTGTAGAATTTAATTTCCTGCTCTACACTCTCAGGTGTTGTTCTTAAACTTGCAATAATTCAGGCTGATTTTGTTGGAAAAATTATCACAGAATGAGGAACATACTTAAGAGGAAGCTTTGTTTTGGGACAAACTAGTTTTGAGAGAAAAAAATAATCTAGGCTGGCGCTGTTAAAATTCCCAGTCTTTCTGTTCATTCAGGCAGCACATTCATTAGCAATCCTTCAGACAGAGTATAATAACTGTACACATTAGAGAAATTTACTTTGAATTGTTTGGGAGACTTATTGGCTAACCGGTCAGTAATCAAATTGTAGTTCTTAGCAGGCACATTAAATATTTTACTAGTGGTTGCAAGACTCACTGTAGTTTTATTTCAAATACTATCATAAAACTATTTTACGTAATTATCTAGTACGACAAAGATCCTGAATGGATGACAGAACAGCATTATGGAGGGTAGGGTGAGAGGAAAGAGGATGATGATATTAAGTAGTGAAGCTCTCACGGTACCTTTTAGGCATCAATCATTTCCCACTTGTCAACTTTTTAATTATAAAGGAGTTATTTTGACATGACATTGCAACACAACTATTCAGGAGACCCAAATTCAGAAACGTGCCCCAGCTCATAAACTTCACCAAGTTTAAACTGAGAATATTATGTACAGAATATATGGA
>NW_006284938.1:695165-698101 GCF_000327345.1 Myotis davidii
AGAGAAGCCACCTATCAGTTGGCTCGGTAACCTTGGGTAACATTGACTCTGGGGGTTGAAAGAAAAGGTACTAAAAACTGGTTTGATTCATGAAAATGGAAGAGTTGGAAGGATGCCAGAAAGGATAATTTTATGAAGAGGGGAAAGAGCAGAGAGGATGCTCACCAAAGCATATAGTGTAACTTAGCCTTTGAACTTCTTAAGCAAAACTTACAATGGGAAGGTGAGAGAAGATGCCATACTGTTGTCTGTTTCCTTGAGTCTTTCTTTTTTGTTTTCTTTGTTTAATCCTTTCACCCTTCTCACACAGCCCCCAGGTAAAGGGGTGATAAATGGTGTGGAAGGAGACTTGACTTGTGGTGGTGAACACATGATATAATATACAGATGATGTATTGTAACCTTTATGATTTTATTAACCAATATTAATAAAATTAATGTCATCCCAATAAGTACAAAAATAAAATAAAAGTCTCTCCACTTAAGCCACTCATTGGATCATAAGAAAACTTGGTCAGAAATAATGTGTCTAAAGCCTACTTCTAGGTTTTTAATAATACAGACATTAAGTGTAAAAGACAATATGTCAGTCTGTGCAGACTGGTTGGTACCATTCTTTTATGAATTTTGTACCCAGGTGATTATTATTATTTAATAGAAAAGGAAAGTAAAACAATTCCCAGGATCCAGCAATAACACAAAGCCTTTAACTACTACTGTAAGTGGTGTATGGTTTAATACTTAAATTTCTAGCAATCAAGAAGGAACCTTGTGCAATATCACCAGAGCTCAATTCCCAGTGGGCATAATGGAGATGATTAGATACATTGAGTTCTTTGTGTCATTCAAAGAAAGCATAATCTTATACACATTGGTGTTAGCTTCCTCTCACTTCATTTCAATTTTCAATAACCAATGTCATCACATGTAATGGTTTCTTCATAATGAAACCATGTCAAATTGGATTTGTCTTTCAAGTGAAAGCTTATTGTGAAGCCTTCTGAAATCTGATCCTTGAAATAATTTTTGCTGTTACAAAAATCAAAGATATACTTTAAACCCCCCAAACAAGAATAATAGAGAAAATGAATAATAATAACAAAACATATTTAAAAAATAAAATTTATATTTCTGCTTTTGATATTTGACAGGCCTGGGGAAAGAAATGCTCTGGTTAATCAAAATAATTTGGTTAATGAAACTACCACATGTAGAATGAATGAATTTTAAGGAATTAGAAGAGAGTGAATACCCTTAATAAGAAACAATGCCCAGCATAATCTAATCCTTTTTCAATAATTCCAGAAGACCAAACAAACTTAATACTATCAATGGTTCCCCATTGTGCCTTTTGCACAGGAAATTTAGTTGCTCAAAATTCTAGCTCCTTACTGTTGGTGGAAGTGGAAATTGGTACAGCCACTATAAAAAACAGTATGGAGATTCCTCAAAAATTAAAAAATAGAGCTACCATATGATCCATTGATTCCACCTCTGGGAATATATCCAAAGGAAATGAAATCACTATCTCAAAGAGAAATCTGCAACCACACGTTCATTGAAACACTATTTACAATAGTGAAGATATGGAAACAACCTAAGTTTCTGTCAACAGATAAATGGATAAAGAAAATGTGATTTATATATATAAAAAGCCAGCATCAGTAACAGCCATAACGACCCTAACAAATGGTTGCTATGATGCCCACTATGGCCAGTGAACTGGCTGATCAGGGGGCAGGGCTGCCAACCTCCTGCAGCCCCTCCCCCTGGCTGCCCACTCCTGATCACCCCCCACTCCAATAGGGGGCAGGGACAGCTGGCCAACTTCCTGCAGCCCCTCCCCTGCCCATCCCCACTCCAGATCAGCCCCAACCTCGATCAGGGGCAGGACAGCTGGCCAACCACCCATGGCCCCTCCACCAGGCCGGCCCTGCCCCCTTGTGACAGTGTGGATGAACCTTGGGGTCATTATGCTAAGTGAAATAAGACAGACATAGAAAGTCAAATACTATATGATCACACTTAAATGTGGAATTTAAAACACTGAACTCATAGAAACAAAGAACAGCTTGGTAGTTGCCAGGGAAGGGGTATGGGAGGAATGGGTGAAGGGTGTAAACTTCCAGTTCTGGGGATACAATGTATAACATGATGACTATAACAATGCTGTACTGTATACTTGAAAGTTATTAAGAGAGTAGATCTTAAAAGTTCTTACCATACATATACACACTTTTTGTGAGGTGATTGATTTGCACAGGAAATCTAGTTGCTGTGCAACATTATTTTATGACTAGAGGCCCGGTGCACAAAATTCATGCACAGGGGACCCTCAGCCCAGCCTGCACCTCTCCAATCTGGGACCCCTCAGAGGATGTCCAACTGCCGGTTTAAGCCCTCCCCTGCCCCCCCACTCCAGATCAGCCCCAACCTCGATCAGGGGCAGGACAGCTGGCCAACCACCCATGGCCCCTCCACCAGGCCACTGGCACCCCCATCCCATTCGGGGGTGGGGCCAGCTGGCCTACTGGGCACAGCCCCTCCCCATGGCTGGCCCTGACCCCAATTGTCCCCTCCATCCCCAATTGGGGGCGAGACCCACCGGCCAATCACCCACGACCCCTTCTCCCAGTTGCCCAACCCTGATTGGGGCAGGCCGACTGGCCAACCTCCCACCATTGCCCAGTGGTCTTGGGCAATAGGTAAAGTGAACTGGAAAATTGGAGTAATGGTCTAATGAATTAGATAAATAGAAATACCATATTATCTAGATTAGCATCCCCTGAAACATCCGGCAGGCCCAGCCCAATCCAGCCAGATCCCACCCATGCACAAATTCGTGCACTGGGCCTCTAGTATTTGTTATAAATGATGAACCTACATAGACACATTATTATCCCCAAAGTCTATACTTTACATTAGGGTATACTCTTG
>NW_006284938.1:698282-726021 GCF_000327345.1 Myotis davidii
ACAATGTATAACATGATGACTATAACAATGCTGTACTGTATACTTGAAAGTTATTAAGAGAGTAGATCTTAAAAGTTCTTACCATACATATACACACTTTTTGTGAGGTGATTGATTTGCACAGGAAATCTAGTTGCTGTGCAACATTATTTTATGACTAGAGGCCCGGTGCACAAAATTCATGCACAGGGGACCCTCAGCCCAGCCTGCACCTCTCCAATCTGGGACCCCTCAGGGGATGTCCAACTGTGGGATTGGCCTAAACTGGCAGTCGGACATCCCTCTTGCAATACAGGACCACTGGCTCCTAACTTCTTGCCTGCCTGCCTGCCTCATCACCCCTAACTGCCTCCGCTTGCCGGCCTGATCTCCCCCCAACTGCCCTCCTGCCAGCCTGGTCACCTCCTAACTGCCAGCCTGGTAGGCCCCTAAAGGCCCCCCCTACCAGCCTGGTCACCCCCCAACTGCCCCCCTGCCAGCCTGGTTGCCGCGTAATTGATCCTCTTCTGGCCTGATCACCCCTAACCACCTCTGCCTTGGCCCCTGCCACTGTGGCTTTGTCTGGAAGGATGTCTAGAAGATGTCTGGTCTCATTGGCATATTACCCTTTTACTAGTACAGATAATCATTTTGGAATATAGTAAATCAAACCCTCATTTTATACAACTTAAACTCACATAATGGTATATGTCAATTATATCTCAATAAAATGGGAAAAACATTCTAGGTGCTTAGATACATCCATTCTCAGTCTCATTCCTCAAAGTATCCAGTTTTGTTCCTAGATGTGGCAATTTGGTGTTAAATCACCCCTTTGTTATACCTGCTTTCTACTACCTCAACAAAACAATATCAACTTCACCATGCTGTGAAAAACATTATGGTGGTGTCTGCACAAATTCTCCAATGACCAGATAAGTCAAGAATCACATAGACAGCTTGTCTACTAATTATCCAACATGAAAATAGTTGAATTATTGAGGTTTTGTGATAAATTATTGAGAACAGAACTTCCCCACAGCTTTTCACTGGTATAGATTACAGAAATTCAGATATACTAATCTTTGTAACCTTCAAGGTGGCAGAGTCCAGGAGCCCTGGAGTCTCTTGACCACAAACCATAGTATTCCAGTCTTTTCCTATGTGGAGGAAGAAATGGAAAATTTTAGGAAACACTATTCTAGGCATTTGTTATGCATCCATGTTTTTTTTTTAATTACAAGTTTTCAAAGCAAGGTAAGATAGACAAGGAAAGATTAATGGTCGTGTTTTTCTCTTTCTTCAGCCAATTTGATGGGCTAAGTTAACATTTCCTTTCCATGGATTGTATTTTCAAGGATGGTAATAGATGTTATGTGTTTGTGGGTATGGGTGTTTTGTGAAGATTGGTCAAATATATGGTGAATGCTGGGCTAAAAGAGTTTTCTTCTAAGTTGAATTTTGAACCTTTAATATTCCAATGTATACTGTAAATATCTAAGGGGGAATAGAGCTTACTGCAGTGTTTCCCAAACTTATTTGACCTAGAAGCCTTTTGTCTGTGGAATATCACAATCTACTTTTAGACACTTGGATAAGTAAAGCTGGGTTGCATTAATGATACAATGCATCAGCAGGATAAGCAAAATAATTCTCATTAGAGGGTACCCCATCAAACCAGAAACAAAAGTTTCTTTAGCAAACCTGCTGTTAGTATATGCAGCACTAGAACACAACCTGGAAAGCTCACCAACCTACTAAGGGGGCTAACAGTCTAAATCAACTAGACAGTGGTCTTGGGCAATAGGTAAAGTGAACTAGAAAATTGGAGTAATGATCTAATGAATTAGATAAATAGAAATACCATATTATCTAGATTAGCATCCCCTGAAACATCTGTCTGTCTCTTAAAACTATCTTCATCATAGACAAATGAAATGGAGTTTTTGAGATGATAACACAGTTTTTTTAAATATCTATTTTGAGATACATAACATACAATTAACTGATTTAAAGTGCACCATTCAGGAATTTTAGTAGATTCACAGATTTGTGCAACAATCGCCATGATCAATTTCAGAACATTTCCATCACCTCTGAACAAAACCCTGTGCCCTTTAAGCAGTTACTCTCCATTCTTCCCTCCACCCAGCCGTTACTACTAATCTACTTGCCCTTTCATTTTGTCCATTCTGAACATTTCATATAAGTGCAATATGACATATGGTCTGATGGGTCTGGCTTCCTTAACTTAGCATGATATTTTCAAGGTTCATCCATATTATAGCATGAATTGGTATTTCATCCATTTTTATGGTGGAATAATATTCCATTTTAGACCACTGTCTATCTGTTCATCAGTTAATGGGAATTTGAGTCATTTTCACCTTTTGGATATTGTGAATAGTGCTTCTATGAACATAGGGTCACAAGTTTTTGTGTGGACATGTTTTAATTCTTTTTTATTTATTCCAGGGAGAGGGATAGAGGGATAAAAACATCAATAATGAGAGAAAATCATTGATCGGCTGCCTCCTGCACACCTCTCTACTTGGGATGGAGCCTGCAACTCGGGCATGTACCCCAACTGGGAGTTGAACCCTGACCTCCTGGTTTATGGGTCAACTCTCAACCACGGAGCCACACTGGCTTGGCTGCTTTTAATTCTTTTAGGTATTACTTGGGAGTTGAATTGCTGGATCATATGGTAACTCTATGTTGAGCCTTTTGAGAATCTGCCAGACTGTTTAATCCAGTTACTGCACCATTTACATTATTACCAGCAGTGTATGAACCTTCCAATTTATTGATAAAATCATCAACATTTGTTGTTATCTGACTTTTTGATTATTGCCATTTTAGTGGGTATAAAGTGGGATCTCATTGTGGTTTTGATTTGCATTTAACTAATGATTAGTGGTGTTAAGCATTTTTTCATGTGCTTATTGGCTAATTTGATATCTTCTTTGGAGAAAAACCTATCCACATCCTGTCTCTTTATTGCTGAGGGTTTTTTTTTCTTTTGCTAATTTTAATTAATTTTTTTTAAAACCTCACCTGAGGATATTCTTCCATTGATTCTTAGAAAGATTGAAAGAGGGGGGAGAGACAGAGAGAAACATTAATGTGAGAGAGACACATCGATTGGTTGCCTTCTTCTGCACGCGCCCCAACCAGGGCCAGGGCTCGAGCCTGCAACCAAAGTACATACTTTTGACCAGAATCAAACCCAGGACCCTTCTGTCTGCAGGCCGATGCTCTATCCACTGAACAAAATCAGCTAGGGCTATTTTTATTTTATATATGTATTTTTTAAATTGATTTCATGGAGAGGAAGGGATAGTGAGAGAGAGATAGAAACATCAATGATGAGAGAGAATTATCAATCTGATGACTCCTGCACACCCCCTACTGAGGATCAAGCCTGCAACCCCGGCATGTGCCCTGATTGGGAATCAAACCATGACCACCTGGTTCATAGATCAACACTCAACCACTGACCCATACCGGCTGGGCTCATTATTGAATTTTAATAATTGTTAAAAATTCTAGTTAAAAGTTCATTATCAAATATATGACTTGCAACATTTTTCTCCTATTCTGTGGGTTGTCTTTAAAATTTATAATGATGTTATTTGGAGTACAATTTTGTTAAGTAAAAATTTTTTAAATTTGATGAAATCATGCTTATCTATCTTTTTGTTGTTGTTGCTTGTGCCTTTTATGTTATATCTGAAAAACCATTATCTAACCCATGGTGGTGAATGTTTGTACCTATGGTTTCTTCTAAGAGTTTTAAGTCTACATTTCAACTACATTCTTTTGCATGTAGAAATCCAGTTGTCCCAGAACCATTTGTTGAAAAAAACAAACAAACTATTATTTCCCTATTTAATTATCTTGACATCTTTGTCAAAAATCAGTTAGTGGTAAATTTGAGTATTTACATCTGGACTATTATTTCTCTTCTATGGATCTCTACATCTATCCTTATTCCAGTACCATGCTGTCTTAATTTCCATAGCTTTGTAGTTGGTTTTGAAATTGGGAAATGTCATTCCTCCAACTTTGTTCTTCATTTCTCAAGATTATCTTGTTTATAATATGTCCCAATTATACATTTTTTAACTTCACTTTACTCTACAAGTAACATAATTTTGGTTAAGAAGGTAAACCTTGAGTAGATATTTGGACTTTGTATATGTGACACAAGACAAAAACTTAGCTCAATATAGAAGTGGATATTTCTAATTCTGAATCCAAGGACCCCAAGAGAATGGAATTGGGAATCAGGCCTTAAATCTATTAAATAGTCTCTGCAATAGTGTATATTCAATGTCCTCTCCAAACCTGTGTGTTTACACTCATGAATTACTGTAATTTGAATTTCTCTTACAATGATATTGAAGATGGTGATTCCCCATTGTCTGCATTGTGGATGAGAACCACTAGCTGACTCTAACTAGGGAATGTGACCAGGAAAATGTCTTTCATTTTCTGCATTCCAAATATATAGTGAGGAGAAATTTAATAGCATTTTAAATGTATTGAGAGATTTTGCAACAAAAGTAATTTATAACTTGATATGTTTAATGCTTATAATACAACCAGAAGCCTGGTGCATGAAATTTGTGCACTGGAAGGCAGTGTCCCTCAGCTCAGCCTGCACCCTTTCCAACTGGGACCCACCAGGGGATGTTTAAACTGGCAGTCAGAAATCCCTTTCACAATCTGGGACTGCTGGCTCCCAACTGCTCGCCTGCCTGCCAGCCTGATCACCCCCTAACTACTCCCCTGTCAGCCTGATCAACACCTAACTGCTCCCCTGCCGGCCCAAACGCCCCCAACTGCCCTCCCCTCAGGTCCAGTTGATCCCAACTGCCCTTCCCTGCAGGCCATATTGTGGCTGTGGGTGCCATCATCTTTGAGGGCATGGCAGTCAATTAGCATGTTCCCTCCTTATTGGCTGTGGGCATTGCCATCTTTGAGGGTGTGACAGTCAATTAGCATACCCCCTCCTTATTGGCTGTGGGCACCACCATCTTTGCAACAGTGTGAGGGTCAATTAGCATATTCCCCCTTTATTAGACAGGATTACTCTATTATGTATATCCTCAGAAACATCTAATATCTTATGGATTGGTAAATGGTATTAAATATGAATGGTATTCTTCAATTCTATAAACTATTCTTTCTACTTACAAAGCAGGGTGGTGGTATGGCTATTATATCACATATCCAAGGCTTTCTATTCCATGGTTTTACTTCTTGGTAATTTTCCATAATTTTATAAAATATTTTAATATGACAAAGTCACTTCTATTACACAATCATTATAAGTTTTGCCAAGGCTGTATATGGATAGTTTTGTGTACATTAGAACACAAAATTATAATTTTCACTGCTGCAACTATAAACACTGTTTGGCTCAAAGGAATCAACCATTTTCTCATAAAATATTGGATAACTGATAATTGGTATTTTCCCTGTTTTCCAGCATATTTTAATTTTTAAAAACTATTTTCTCTTTCTTCTGTTTGTATATTTCTTTTGGCCTAAGCGATTCTCTTCCAAATAGACGGCATTGCACATAGTGTGTGAACTACTAGGCATAGAGTGAACCATCCCCCAGAGTCAAGAGAAAAAATAAATTATTTCTTTAATTTTATCAGCTTTAGTTGGCCCAAAATCTGGCAGTTAGACCTGAATAAGTCTGGAAAAACCATCTGGCACACTTACATCTGTTCTCACATTTGCCAATCAGAATTTATCAAAAATCAATGGCCCAAAAACATGAAGCTCCAACGAACTGCTAATGCGGCTAAATAATAACTCCAATGCTACACCATTTGGTCCTCATGGAGTATAGTTTTTGTTTAGGGGAATGTAATGAATCTGTTTCATCTTACTCTCTTATATTCTCTGGTAAAAAAAAGAAAAAGTGGAAAGTAGTTCATATCTAACGACCTTCTTTCCCACACTTTGTCTTTTCTGATACTGGAATGTCTTTGCCAAGGAGGTTTAGATACCTTGATGTATTTATTAATGTATACACAGACATCCATGCTATCTTCCCAGTTATTAAGATGTTATCAGAAAAACACCAACACTTAACTCTAAATAATTTCCCACTTACCATCCCTGTTCTCCAACCTTTTGCCTGCCACTCAAAACCATTCCTCTATGGAAAAGCTCTTCCTTCCCTCTCCCTTCCTACCAACAAAGGGGAGAGGACATTTATTATTCATTGCAATACTTTCTCTTTGCCAAGGTATATTCTCTTGCTTCAAACTCAAAACAGCTCATTGACTTGCTGGGATCCAAAAGCCACGGGTGGAGGAACAAGTTTATTATGGAAAGCACACGACTGCCAGATTTCACTGACAGATTTTGAAGCCAGAGCAAGCAATTGGCTGGCACTCTTTGTGCATTAATATTTTTTGGCTTTTGCTGTGCTCATTGTTACACAGGTGCCCCTTATAAAGTACATAGACATTTCTAAGATAAAAAAAAAAACAAGTAATGCTGTTCACGTACCAACAACGATGGGGAATTTATGACTCAAAACCAAATCTATACCATGATGGCCCATATGGGATAGACAAAAATATACTTTGACACAATTATAGATTGCTTTTATCAGACTCTGTAAATTTAGGAATTAAAATTGTTTACTTTTGTGGCTCATATGCCTGGCACAAGGGGTTTTGTCCCTGAATTACCAAGAACACCTTGTTAAAAAGTGGTTTCCCTAATAAAGCCACCCCTCAAATTTACCTCTAAGGTCATCTTTATGATGTGCTACCTAAGTACATGAATATTAAACTCTACTACTCTTTACTGATATTTGGAAACTGAAGCATAACAAATCATGTCTAACTCACTAGTAAATAAAATAAATCATGTGTGATAGATAAAATATGGGCATGTTTAAAAATCACAAAGTGCATTAGCAAAGTTGAGTAGGGTCCCATAGATAGAGTATAGGGAATAAAGTATTTCAACTCCAAAAAAAAAAAAAATACATGATGTTTTGCTTTCTAGGGCATACCTGGTATAAGTCTTTGCCTCAAAGGGTTTTATTCTCTGTCAAGGAATCCACAGTGTACCAAATATTCCCTCTCACAGGATTCCAAATCGCTTTCTAAATCCAACCAAAAGCTAATTGTACATGTTTTGAGGCTGGTGATTATCTAGACCTTAGAAGGAGGAGGAATGTTTGTGTGTATTTGTTACAGAAAAAGGAAGTTAAGGGTGGTTTTCAGCAGCTGTTTAATTAGTTATTTTTGTGGGGGGGAGTAGAATATTTCAAAAGAAGCCACAGCTTAGACTTTGGTAGTTGTTAGAAGATAAATGGAGCATAAATATATTTACAAATTCAAATCTATTGACATATATAATATTAGAAGTGACTACCAGATTTTAATTGAATTTCACCTTTATACAGGTAGATGAGCCTCAAATACTCTTAAAATTTAAGTGCAACTATGGGAACTCAATATATAAAACTCTTTTATTATATACACTTTATTACAGGGAAATAATGACCAAAGATAGTGATTAAACCTATTAGATAATGGAAATAGAATAGTGAGATTTGCAAAAAATCCAGTGTGTGTGAGAGAGAGAGTACTTTTAACAAACATCAATTTTCTGTCATTTAAGGCAAACCTGTTTAGTTTCATGGTTCTTACCTATATCTCATTATTTCCATGTAGATGGGCAATGTTTGATTTTTATGGGATATAAAACTGGATATAATTTGGACAATCAGTATCTCTTCCAGGAAAACATTCTGTATGATTTGATGCACTTGAATGGAAATGGGTTGAACCTCTAATCTGCTAGACACTATAGGGAATGCCAAAATAAGGACACTAACACCTGCCCACAGGGACATTAAAGTTTAGTTGCAGGGGGTGGGGGAGTTCAGATACACAGATGCTTACACTTTCAGATAGATGCCAGCCCAAGTGTGACACAGAATAATCTTTGTAAATGTTAGAATCAAGCCAACAGCCCTTCCCACACACACAAAAATACTGCTGGTTCCAACAGCCTTTGCATAATGTGGGCTTACACTGCTTCTGTTGAGTTCTATTTTTTGTGCTCTTCATTCAGCTCAGATTTTACAAGGAGTACTTCAGAAACTGGATATCAGCAAATAACCCAGCCTGATTTGCTCAATAAGTAAATGCATACAACAAGACACTTGCACAGACATCCAAATATAACCATGGTACAAAGAGTAATAAAGAGTAGATCTGCATGATATTAGACTGAGATATTTTAATAATTTGCTTTTAAGAACAGCCAGCCGGTTTGCCTCTATTCACTGCTGAATGAAAATATAAGTGGAACCTGCATGACCTCTGAGGCTCCAGACAGCTCTAATTCTGTCTAATCTCTGAATACTTTCTGGTAATGTGTACTTTCTTGTAGGTAAACAGTCATAGAGATAATTTTAAGAAATATCTAGTTGTTTTATCCCAAATTTAAAAGATCCATCATAAGGACACAAGGATATCATCTATATATTTATAGAAAATTGTAAAAACAGGACAAATAGTTTCAACCTTTATCCAATTTATAAAGAGTCAGTGCCTAGCACACAGTAGGCACTTGTATTTGTTTATATGAATGGATGCAAAAAATAGTAAAGGTAAACTCAGACTTTAGGATACCATTTCCACAGTCTCTCTCTCTCTCTCTCTCTCTCTCTCTCTCTCTCTCTCTCACACACACACACACACACACACACACACACACACGTCCCAAGGAACACTAATAGCACTAATAGGTCATCCTAGAACAAAATGCAGGCTGCTGGCAATGGTCTCAGGAGCCCAGGCCCTCTTCAAGACTTTCAAATAAAAACAAAAACAACATCAATTATAAGAGGAGGTTTGGACACAAGAGAAGCACAGCCTCTAGTGTCAAATCCCTGCTCTCTCCTTGCCTACTAGGTAACTTTGGGCAAGTTGCTTCACCACTTTTGGTCTCCTTTTCCTCATTGATAAAATGGGGGTAAATGATTGAACCTGTTTCTTGAGGTGTGATGAAGATTAAATTAATTAATATGGGTAAGGTACCTGGCAAAGTGGAGCTATACAAGTGTTTGCTATGATGTCCATCCTTATATTGGAAAGCCTGCCAGCTGGGTTTAGTGACAAAAGCTCTGGACCTGGTTTGAGAATACCAGGTTTTGCAATGTGACTAGCTTTGTGGCCTGGGGCAGTTTTCTTAACTTTCTCAGCCTTAGTTTCTTATTTCTAAAATGGGATAATGCCCCCTTTAATGTGTACAAAAATCCCTGACATATTATAAGTGAAGAATAAACATCTGCTGAGTCTGCTGGATGCAGGTTCTTAGAGCAATTGCCACAAAAGCAAGCCACAATTCAGCTGATCAGGTATATCTAGCCTTGAAACTCTACTTTTTCCCATTTACTATGTGTTATGTAAAGAGTAATTATAGGGGTAGGGAAGCATCAATGCTGTTCTGGAAGTTTCATTTTAGTTCTAAGCTTGCTATGTCATAAAGGAAAATAACAAACTATGTGTTGGTGTCCTTTACAAAAAGCAGCTCTGCTATGTCAAAGCCTAACAATTCTGTTTATTCGGTATTTTCTGAGATGAAAAGGGTGAGAGGAAATTATCCTACTCTGCCTCACACTGGTTGCATGAGCTCCCCATTACTAACACTGGCCAAATGATTGTATAATTCTAGAGGGAGACACCCTCCCCCTGAAGTCACATCACCTTTCCTATGCAAAGCAGTAAGGGAAGTCATTAAAGTTCATATGAGTTACTCTTGTTGGGGATCTATGGAAAAATCAATTTTACTACAGAGCTGAGATGGAAGTAGCCATGAATGCCATGGTTTCTAAATGAAGATGTAGCATATAGAAAACACAGAGAGGAATTTATAGCTTATAATTATAGAGGATATACGGTAAAGTCTATGCTGTTGGTGTTCTCAGCAATCCACTCCTTCCCACATCAAAGTATTGCCAAATTGCAATGACCTCCTTACCATTATCCCAGCAATTGAACTTTGCACACCACTTCAATCCATATTCATTGATTTTTATCACTCAGATGGAAACTTATTGGTGGATCTATTTGGGTGACCTCTTAGAATAAAAGTCTTGATGTCACATGGAAAATGTAGCTTATGAATTCTTCCCTCCAAGTCTAACTGAAAAGTATATAAAGCATTCATCTGGTGCTCTCCTCACAGCTCTGTTTCTTCCCAGTTAACTTAAGATTCTTCAACCCTGAGAACGAATGCCTCATTTTCTCTAGTGATTGTGTTTGAGGTATTTTTAAAATGAATTCTAACAATAGGTTTACGTTTCAGTTCCACTTTGAGTAATGTTAGTATTTTTATTTTTATGGATATTTGATACTTAACACTCTTGAATTTATCCAGAAAACTAATAGATTCTGGAAGGAAGACAAATTAGGACCTTGAACACAGACATTTATTAGTAACTACTAATGCTATGCCTAGAGAATTCTTTAGAGAGATGGAATGTGGCTGAGGTATGGTTCAAGGCAAGAAATAGGTCTTGGCAGAGACCTTACAGCAGCCAGACTGATAAGCTTTATAATTTTACTATTTAAATAAATAACTGCATTACCAAAAATCATTGTTCTCTTTCTCCTTCCCGCCCTTCCCCTTTCTCTCATCTATTATGTTTTTTTTTCTTTTTACTTTATGCCTGCCTCCCTCTTTCTGACTTATTTCATCATAGTCGTCTCCTTTCTTTCCTTTTCTCTGTCTTACATTCTTTTTTGAAAATCTTTATTGTTGAGAGTATTACAGATGTCCCCCCTTTTGCCCCATTACCCCCTCCACTCAGTTCCTGCCCCACCCCAGGCCTTCACCATGACGAGCACTGGCCACCAGGGGGCAGATGCTCTGACCAGTAGGTGAGCTTGCTGCTGATTGGGACTGAGCAAGATGGGCTGGACATGCCCTTGAGCCCTCCCATTGTCCCACCCCTGCTGGCCAACCTCCTGCGTCCCTCCCTGGCCCTGATCATGCACCAGTGGGGTCCCTTGGCCTGGCCTGCACCCTCTCGCAATCTGGGACCCCTCAAGGGATGTCAGAGAGCTGGTTTCAGCCTGATCCCGTAGTCCAGGCCAAGGGACCCCACTGGTGCACAAATTTGTGCACCAGGCCTCTAGTATGCATATAAGATCTTTGGTTAATCTCTTTCAAACCCCTTCTCCCCACTTTCTTCTGAGATTCATCAGTCTGTTCCATGTTTCCATGAATCTGATTCTATTTTATTCATCAGTGTATTTTGTTCATTAGACTATTTTGATTTTTAGATACAATTGTTGATAGAGATGTAGTTATTGCCTTTTTATTGTTCATGTTTTTTATCTTTTTCTTCTTTTTCTTCATGTTCTTCTTCTCTTTCTCTTTATTCTTATTCTTATTCTTATTCTCTTTCTCATTGTTATTCTCATTTTTCTTCCTCTTCTTAAAGAATACCCTTCAACATTTCATGTAATACTGGCTTAGTGCTGATGAACTCCTTTATTTTTTCTTGTCTGTGAAGCTCTGTATCTGGCCTTCAATTCTAAATGGTAGCTTTTCTGGGTAGAGTAATATTAGTTGTAGGAACTTGCTATTCAGCACTTTGAATAGTTTTTGCCACTCCCTTCTGGCCTGCAGAGTTTCTGTTGAGAAATCAGCTGATAGTTGTATGGGAGCTCCCTTATAACTACTTTCTTCTTGCTGCTTTTAAGATTCTCTCTCTGTACTTAACCCTTGGCATTTTAATTATGATGTGTCTTGCTGTGGGCCTCTTTGGGTTTCTCTTGTTTGGGACTCTAAGCTTCCTGAACTTCTATTTTTTTCATAAGTTAGGGAAGTTTTCCGTCATTATTTCTTCAAGTAGGTTTTCAATGTCTTGCTCTCTATATATACTTTCTTGCACTCCCATAATATGAATGTTGGTACACTTGAAATTGTCCCAGAGACTCATTACACTATTTTCATATTTTTGGATTCTTTTTTCTTTTTGTTCTTTTGATTGGGTGTTGTTGTTTTTTTGTTTGTTTTGTTGTTGTTGTTTTGCTTCCTCATCTTCCAAATCATTTATTTCATTCTCAGAATCTTCTTTACTGTTGAATGCCTGTAAATTATTATTTATTTCAGTTAGTGTATGCTTAATTTCTAACTGGTCCTTTTTCATGTATTTGAAATTCTCACTAAGATCCTTGAAAGTTTCACTAAGTCCTTTGAAGCTCTCATTAAGATCCTCGAGCAACCTTATACCCATTGTTTTGAACTCTGTATCCAGTAGTTTGCTTGCTTCCATTTCATTTGGGTCTTTTTCTGGAAATTTCTTCTGTCCTTTTATTTGTTACATGTTTCTTTGTTTCTGCATTTTGGCTACTTACTTGTGTTTGTTTCTATGTATTAGGTAGAGCTGCTGGAATTGGTAGAGTGGCTTTGTGTAATAGGTGTGCTGTAGGGTCCAGTGACTCAGGCTCCCCAGTTACCTGAGCTGGACATTTTAGGTGTGCCCCTGTGTGGACTCTGTGCACAGTCTTGTTGTAGTTTAGCTTTGATTGCTCTTGGCATCAGTGGGAGGAATTGACCTCCAGGCCTATTGGCTGTGAGGACCAGCTATACCTACAGTGGAAAAGCTGTTGCTCAGGAGACACCCCTATGGAGCAGGACTTGCTTCAGTGGGACTTTGGTGTTCACTGAGTCTGCTCCTTGAGTGTTTTACTTGTGGATGTGTAGAGTTGTAATCTGGTATGATCTGAAGCTGTCCACTTGGTGCACTGGCTTAAGGGCCTCCCAGGAGGTGCAAAGTCAGCCACTGCCTGGGACCACCCAGCAGGAGCTACAAAGCAATCTGCAGGTGGCTGCTGTTTGTATTGAGCTTGGATGTGCCCAGACGAGTCCCAGCTGTGAAGCAAAGCAGGCTTGTGCTAGTGCTGGGTCTTGGGCCTCTTACTGATAAGTATGGGACATACTACACCAACTGCTGCTTATTTGAGAGGTTTTAGGGATGTCTGAAGCCTGAGCCTGGACAGACCATTCATATGGAAAAGCCACTGCAAACATTTTGGTGGGGCTGAAAATTAGGTGGGTCATGGTCTTGGGGTCAAGCAAACAGTGTGAGCCATACTGATGGGAACTCACATATGGCTGCCATCAGATTTCAGGGGGAGGTTTCAGCATAGGAACAATGACCCCTGCGACACTCTTGTCAGGGAGAAAGCCACCCCTTAGTTCTTGCTCTGATGGCAAACAATCCAGTTCCTCCCATTTGCCCCCGAATCTACTCCAACTGTTGCCCCAGTTCTGGAGCCCAGAGGAATCAAGTCTGAGTGTGCTCTTGTGCTGGCCCTTTAAGCGATACTGCCTGTGTCTCCAGTAGCCTCCATGTCACTCAGCCATAATCCGAGCTGTTTTTTACAACCCAAAGTTACAAGGACTTCTCTGCCGAGCTCTGGAATCCTGGGCTATGAGTCTGGTGTGGAGATGGGACCCTTGCTTCTCACAGGAGGCCTCTGCAGCCAAGATATTCCTTCAATTAAAAAGACACCACAAGTGGATGACAGACCAGCCTGTTCCGCACTTCTGTCCCTACCACCAGTCTTGATGGACTTTCTTCTTTACTTCTCTAGTTGTAGGACTTCCATCCATCCAGCTTTCAGGAGGTTCTGAATGATGATCGTTCTGTGTTTTAGTTGTAATTTTGATTTGGTTGTGGGAAGTGGCGAGTACCAGCATTTACCTGTGTCACTATCTTAGTTCTCCTCAGTCTTATATTCTTACACTCTTCTCACCCAGACTCAAATTTAGCCTTGTTTTCATTACACTGTAGCCTATAAAATGAAAAGAAAAGTAACTGAAGGCTAGGCTAGAGGAAAGCGGCCTACAATTAGTCTCTTGTATTTGGTTATTATTTTGATAACTAAACAGCAACTCAATCACAGGCAAAGAGATATGTTGCATTTTTCATTCCAGCCAGAAGTTGACTTCTTTCCTGGAGGGTCAAGAGCAGTGTTTATAAAATGACACTGCCAAACTTCTTACTTTAGTAGACTGGACAAATAATATTATAATGCTTTTATGTATTCACTGTTAACCTTCACTTAATTTTAATGTATTGATATTGAAGAAAGAATTACTAAATAGACCAAATTGCAATTTTTCTGGTGTCATTTCCATGTGCTCAATTTATGAGATGAATTTAGAGATGATTAGGGATTCTTCTTGTATTCTAGAACATAAAAATGGTACCCAACATCTCCTCAGTGGAAGCTTTGGTTCTGTTTTTTTACTAGCTTTCCACTCTGTTCATATACAATACTGTATCTTAAATATAAACCTATCATCAGGTTTAGAAAATCAATACCATAAGAGTGTGAAATGTTCCCCCAGAACTCTCCACAAGGGCATTTCACAGTAAAAGCAATTGAAAAAGAAGCTGCAATGGAATATCTTATGAGATAGCCATTTAGATCACAAAAGGGCCATAAAAGTCACAAGCAGTTTGTGTAAAGCAAGGTTTGTAATATAACCATACAAAACTTGCTGGGAAGAAAAAGGAAAATTGCAAACCAATTTGTGGTTATAGCTTTCTCTGTCAATTCTATTGGGATTTAAAACTTGTAAAAGGTAGAAACTTTTGCCAGCTTACATTATGGAGAGAGAGTGTGATAACTATAATCATAGCAGCCAAACAAACACCAATTATTTGAAGCCAATAAAGTCTTTATTAACTTTAAAGCAATTAGTGCTTCTTCTGTTTATTTAGCCATAGAGTGGGAAGGTGTCACCTAACATCATTTGTCAGTAACATATTTGGGAGTCATCCCAGGATGTTTCATTTACATCTTTCAAAAATAGTTATGCAAATGATAGCTGAATAGTTGTCAAATAGAGTAAATTAAAGAGTGGGTCTGCTTTCTAGAGCCCACACAAGCTCTAAGATTGCAAGAGGGCATGCAGAAACAGGCCGTGTTTAATATTTTGTAATTACAGATAATCTGCCTTGTCCATTGTTTCAGGTCTTTATCTGAAAGTAATCACAACAATAGTTACTGTCTGTACTGCATGCCCGCTGGGCACCACACATTCTATATACATCATCTTACTTAATCAGTTCAGCAACTCTGCAAGGCTTTGTTCTCTTTCTACAAATGAAGACATTAGGCTTACAAATATTATTTAGTAGTAATTGAGAATCCAAACCAGAGTTTCTTGGGTTTCCCACCCGGAATCTTGCCAGGACACCAGGATCCTCCTCCATTTGGTGAATCAGCTGATGGTCAGAGCCACAAACCTTACACGTTTTTCTTCTCAGGTTACTCTTGGCATTACCACATTGAGGTTTAATCAACTTTTCCCGTACTAGAGACAGGAGCTGACAGATCACCTGGATACGTACTTTTCTGCATTGTTTGTCCTAGCTCTAAATTAATACCTCCAAACATTTAAAAAACTCATTAGATTACAATTGCAAGTCTTTTAGCATGAATCTTTATGATTCACTGTTGATTATAAGCTAATGCACTGCCAGTCTCCCCAGGTCTTTATTTCCATCTGAACAATAAAAGTAGTTTCTGGCTTCCCTTCAGTTAACATTTCTTTTTTAAAAGCAGCAATCGCCGAAAGTGGTTTGGCTCAGTGGATAGAGCATCAGCCTGCAGACTCAAGGGTCCCGGGTTCGATTCCAGTCAAGGGCATGTACCTGGGTTGCGGGCACATCCCCAGTGGGAGGTGTGCAGGAGGCAGCTGATCGATGTTTCTCTCTTATCGATGTTTCTAACTCTCTATCTCTCTCCCTTCCTCTCTGTAAAAAGTCAATAAAATATATTTTTTTTAAAAAGAAGCAGCAATCCATTAATGAAGATATATAAAATGAAATTCCATCTCTGTTGTACTCAATCTGATTTCTTCAAACAAATTAAAACTAATATTGTCCCCTTTTAATATCATCAGAAAACCCAACATCTTTAGGTTGCAGTATAGCTGAGACAAGAGTCCTAATATTTTTGCACCACTTATGATTCACTTAGTACTTTCTCCAAATGGCAGAAGATCCCACTGGCATCCTTGTCATCTGTCCTTCTAAAGTAGCCTTTCTAAAACCAGACATAAATGTCCGTTTCTGTGTTTTGCAAAATCCCAACTCATCCTAAAATTCCATGCCTGAAGGGTAATCTCTGTAGATGACTCACTAGTCTTCACTTAGTTGTAGGCCAGTCCCATACCTGGGGCCCAGTGGGTATTCTCCCTTTTCCTTACCCAAAAACCAAAGATAGAAAGCAACTGAGATTCATAGGTAGTCCAGGAGAGCTCTGAAAGTTCCCAGTTGGGCTCACAACCAAATTCCTTCTCCAGCTGGTGTGCATCTACTAGCTGAAGCACTTAAAGGCACAAAGTCAGCACACCTTGCCTGATTGTGCAATGCAGCATCATAGCCTCAGGAAGAGTTGTGACATGAGAAGTCAGGTGTCAGACAGACCCAGGCCATCCTGACACTGCTGTATACTAACTCTGTGGCCTTGAACTAGTCTAGTTTCTTTCAGGGTCATCCGTTTCTTCACTTGTATATGAGAATGATAATCTCTGCACTGGCTCTCTCACAAGGTTACTTCAAGGAATAAAAGAGAAGGTTCTTTGCCCAAATGATCTGTAAACAATAAGAAGCTATGAACTAATATGAGATTATTCTCACCATACATTGGTCAAAGGGGTGAATAACATTATCAGGCCTTGCCATGTCCTGGCCTACAGTAGATATTAGAGAATGTCTTGTGAATTGTCTGGAAAACCTTTCACATTGAACCACATCAGCAACTCTCAGCAAAGGGGGAACAAGAGCAAAAGTGGAAACCTTGATGGGGGTTGGAGTCACTCAGAGAATTTCCCTTTTTATTCTGGAGTGGAACTAATCACAACTAGCAGGAGAACTCTGTGACCTCGAGCCAGCCTGGACCATTGTAACCTGTGTGGAGTCTACTATCCCAGAATTCCTTTCCAGCCTTGAAACAGGCCTCCCAGAAATAGCCAGGGCCAATTAACAGTAATACTATTCCTTCAAGTCACCAAGTTTTCAAGTACTCTGTCCTCCAATGTACCACCTAGACCAGTGATGGCGAACATATGACTCTGACACACAAACTCATTTTTTTGGTTGATTTTTCTTTGTTAAATGGCATTTAAATATATAAACTAAATATAAAAATATAAGTCTTTGTTTTACTATGGTTTAAAATATCAAAAAATTCTATATGTGACACGGCACCAGAGTTAAGTTAGGGTTTTTCAAAATGCTGACACGCCGAGATCAAAAGGTTCGCCATCACTGACCTAGACTCTAACCTTCAAATTCCAATTGCATCAGTCCCAAACCACGTACCTACATCACAAATAGAGCAAGGACTCTCTGAGGCCTTTGGCTAGTGGAACTGAAGAACTGTCTATTATCTTGCTAATCACTAAACTGCAGCTGATGAGGTTTTAAACAATATAGTGCTCTTGGTCCCATTGCCACTAAGGCGTTATTTCATCAGCTGCTAACTTCAGATAGGGACTTGGAATGAGTGATAATTTTGCAACCACATGTCATCAAATACTGCATATATTTTACAAGTGGTTTTGCTAACACGAGCATTTAAGAATTGATATGCAAACCATATTTGCGATTTGCTTTCTCAACACTGAATTATTTCACAGTATCTGCCTATTGCAGTGCATTCATATTTTAAATAGTATCTCTGCTTCTTAGAGTAAAAAGGAAAAAAATGTGAAAGTTATAATATCCATTATAACCCATTTATCAGAGTGGTACAGTTATAAATTGTACTTCTATAATTAATTGGTAACCTTAGTCATTATATAAACATAACACACACCAATATAATATATTCTAATTTGCATGTCTTATACCATTTTTGTCACTACTTTTGTCACCACTTTTGTTGATGTTATTGAAATAAATGTATTAACGTGACTTAGAAAAACTAAATAAATTATCATGATTTTTCCTTGTGATTGTTAGTAAGCTGAAGGCTGAAATGCATATTTTTACTCTGTTCCCAGTATTGTGTCACACTTGGAGTAGGGGTGGGGTTCTCCTGAAAGTGAATTAGGAAGTCAAGTCTTTTGACTGGCTAAGTTCTGGAGGACTAGCTCAGAACACCATTATGGGAAGGATCTACTCCAAATGAATAGGAGTGGTGATCACAGTGTGTTCATCCTTAAACCCAACATTTTTTTTTTTCATTTATTTGCTACTTACATGTAACAAGGACTCCATTTCTATCTTCTTTGCTGCTGTAGCTACTACTGCTAAATCAGGAAACATAACTTAGGCCAGATGTCAGCCTAACTATGGCAAACATGTAGTAGAATCCATTTGGAATCAAGAGACTAGCACTTGCCCACCAACATCTGTCCCTAACTTAGCATATTCCCTTCCCTTTCTGTGCCCCAGTTTATTCTGCTATTGAGTGGGAGGGATGGGCAAGACAGACTTCAACTCTCAACAATTCCAAATGGACTGTTATGTGTTTGGATTTGCTTCCAAGGATGACTTATATGGGACTGAAGGTACCACATAATTCAAGGTTGGTTAATCTCCTGAGAATATCCCAGAAATTCACAAAAATCTATAGACCTGCTGAGAGGCCACTATTCTACTTTGGGTTTGGAAATAATGAGCCATGTGGGCATCTACCACTCTCTTTGTTGTTTCCCTCTGCATAATAGGAAGAGTTCTGGACTTAGGCTGACCTGGAATTGACTACTAGCTCTTCCAATTATTAGCTGTGTGATTTAGGCAAGCTTACTTAAGGTACCTGAAATTCAGTGTTTCAGAAGCTGGATACAGCTACATACATTCTAAGGAGCCTTCCTTCCCTAACCCCCAAATCAAACTCATATACTTCCTCCTTCCAGTTGTGGTCAATTGTGTTTCAGCACTGTTCCC
Source organism: Myotis davidii (assembly GCF_000327345.1). Classification (NCBI taxonomy): domain Eukaryota; kingdom Metazoa; phylum Chordata; class Mammalia; order Chiroptera; family Vespertilionidae; genus Myotis; species Myotis davidii. Next base: position 717,244 of record NW_006284938.1, read on the forward strand.
ATCTCCTCAGAGAATTACTTTGAAGATTGAGGTAACTTCTGTCAAGTACTCAGCCCCCAGCACAGAGTAGTTGCTCAATAAAGAGGCACTTTTATTCCTGTTATCTTTTGTTGTGGTTTACTTTGTCAGTGATTAAATCCACCAACCTTACCTAATTCACAAAACACACAATACCTAATTACAAAATACAAAATTTACATTTATTTACATTTATTCATGTATTCATTTATCAAATGTTTATGTAATGCCCACTAGGTTCTAGGCACTATTCTAGGAGTTAGAGATACAGCAAGAAAAACAAAGTGCTGCCCTAGTGGAGTTTATATTTTAGAGGGTGGGTACAGATAATAAATGTCATAAATATATAATGATAAAATACGTTGGAAGGTGATAAGTGCTATGGAGAGAAATGAGGGGAGAGTCTAGAGACAGATGGAGTGGAGTTGCATTTTTAAATAGTGTGGTCAGGGAAGGCCTCAATGAGAGCTGGCATCTGAGTAAATACCTAAAGGAAATAATGGAATGAGCTCTCAAGATATTTCAGGGAAGATCATTTCAGGAAGAAAAATAGCATGTGCAGAGACAGAAGGTACCTGGTGTGCCTACAAACAGTAAAGATAGTTTAGTTGAAACAGTAAGTAAGGGTGAGAATTTTAAGAAAGGAGATCAGGGTGTTCACTGGGAACCATTGTACAAGAGCTGGTAGGCCATAGGAAAGAATTCAGCTTTCACTCTGAGTTGGGAGTCACTGGAGAACTTTAAGCAGAGGAGAAACCTGATCTGATTTATGTCATGATAGAATCACACTGTGGCTATTGAGATTATGTGATCCGGTGGTAGAAGCAGAGAGAACAATAAGACTATTGCTATAACTCAGGTGAGAATGGTGGTGGCTTGGACCAGGGTAGGGGTAATAAGGGTGGTGAAGATTAGAAAGATTAGAGATATATTTTGAGGCGAAAACAGATAATATTTATTAATGGGTCGATTACTAGTAAATGGTGATATGAAAAGACACAGAAATCAAAAATGATTCCAAGATTTTTAGCCTGTGATTCTAATATTTTTAGCATAAACACTTGGAAAAGTGCTGTTGCTATTAATTTCAAAATTTATTATAATCATCATTAACAGAATGATAACAGTGAGACCATGTAGAAATACTTGAATAAATTTTCCAATACGTAGACTGGTAGAATGTTAGTTGCTTATTAGCTTTCTAGTATCAATATTGAAGGGGAAATACATAAGGAAACTTCTCTTAAGCTACTAGCTCTCAAATTTAGACATACATCAGAATCACCTATAAGTTTGTTAAGAAATCTAAATAGGAATTCATTTGCAGACCTATGGAACTGGACTCTCTGCTTTAAAGACATATACCACATGTTGTCACTGTTGTTTTTAGACCATTGTATCAGTCAAATGCCTTGTTTGTGGCTGATCACTAACCAACTTTCAAAATAAAATAGCTGGTTGTTTTAAATAAAATAATTTCTATTTCTAGGTTGTCAATATTTATCATCTGTCTACCACCAAAGCAAAATGACTACAGCTGGTCTTGTCAAGATGGGTATTTTAGAGGCTAATTGATTCACACACAAAACCTTTTGTTTGTTGAACATACTGCAGATTGGTCTCAGTTCTCCTTCTGATAATTCAGAGGAATGGATTAAAAATCCCCCGAGATCCTCTACAGTTATATGATTTCCTATGATACAATGACTGTGCTTTATGAGTATTAAATTGTTATTGAAAGGCCATTTAACTTTTAAAATTGGGTATTTATATAAAACCAAAACTAAAATATAGTGATAATTACTTTATTTAAATGAAGTTAATTCAATATAGTGTACTAGCAAAATATCACAGCCTTTGGTATCAGAAAAACCATCGTTCAAATCTTGAAGCAAGTTGCTTTATCTCTCTACACCTCAGTTTTCTCACCTGTAAAATGAGTGTATAATAGTATGTTCTCCATGGAGGTGTTGTGAGGATTAAGTGAAAGGTTATGAAAAGTAGTTGGCACAGGACCTGACACAGAATATGAGCATAAAAAATAGTAGCTAGCATAATCATCATCATTGTTATTAACTTAAGAATAATTAGTAAACATTATGCCTTTCCAATTGTCTTTAGAGAAGGTTACAAATAATTTTATGAACATGTCTAAATATTTTAGTACTTTTTAAAAAATATATATGTCTGAAAAATGCACATATAGATGAGTGATTAGCTGAAATAGAGCAGAACTTTTTTAAAGTTTTCTGGGACAAAGAAACCAGAAAAACCACCAAAAAGTGGGATTGTTTCTTCCTAGCCACTTACTGGTTGTAAGACCTTGGACAAGTTATGGCACATATTAACTCGATAAGATTAAATATTATTAATATTTTGTTATTATATATAATTTAGGCACTAACAATGTTAAAGAAGATTATGGTGGTAAAAAATGTTGAATAAAATAAGATGTATATGCATCATATCCTAATAATTTGCATAGGTCTAACACTCAGGCTTCAAACTCAGAGGGGAGGAAACTAATCTATTTTGAAATTAGATATATATGAGACTTTCTCCTGATAAACTGTAGGTTGTTGGTAGGCTAACGATGAGCTTGTTTTTTGTCATTTGAAAATATATATATTTAGAATTTGTGCATTCTTATACAATTCTGAGCCCAAATTTCATATCCCCACCATTCTCCTGTATCTCAATACCTTATTTTCAGAGGTCATGTTATTGGTGCTATGTTCTCCAGGACAGGTTAAGTGCATATATTATATATTACCTTATCCCAGACCTTCCTGCAGCTCTCTCCATGAACCCCCACCCCCAATCTCTGTGATCTTTCATTTCAGGTGAAATTGCCTCCTCCTAGAGGCTGTACAGGAGATAAAGAGTTTGTGTAAGCTCAGAGCACCAGCTCTGTCTCTGACACGTAATCAGAAGCTTGACTGCAATTTGAGTATTTCACAATAGTTGCCATGTTTTCAATAAGAATGATAAAAAAGCAGATATAAAGGCAAATATCAAGGCCACTGGCTGATAAACGATTTCAGAAAGAAATGTGAAAATAGCAACTTACTTCAGCAATAAAGAGAGTATATTTTATACTCCAGGTTGTTTTTTTTTTTCCGTTTTGTAAAATCATGGCTTTCTAGCAAATGGCATCACAGAAGATATTTATCAAAGCAGGAAAGCTGTGGAAAGGCGCAACTCACATTCGCTCTAATATTTTGTCTTTTCTTTTGACATTTTATTGCCTGGAGATCTAATTGCATTAAGTATGTACATTTTTTTTGGCTGAAAGTCTTCTTCATGTATCTTTCAGATAAATCTTAAAAGTACATAAGGTCTGTAGGGAAGCTTTTTTAAGTGCAAATGAGACACAGTAGAATATTTTCTATGAGGATTTCCAAATAATTTACATCCCTATAGAGCTTTACCATGCACTTTCTGTGAATAAGGGAAAAGGTAAAATTCCAATGCACCTTCTGTGGAGCACTGTCAAACCACAGTAGTAATTTAATGTCTGACATGTAGGAATTTACTTGGGCTGATCACTACTTTGGCTTTATTAAACATTGTCATGACTGAAACTTTGCCTGATGGACAAGGTAAATAGAAGTGTAACAAAGTGTCAAGTTAGCAGTGTGCTGGTTAATATTGCATTATACCATTGAAAATGGACATAGGTTGACTACTTTGCTTTACCATTACACTTCTCTAGGACCTTGGAGTGCAAATGTTTGGTTAATTGGAAAAATAATATTCCAGATTCTATAAGCACTGTGAATGAATTGGGGTGTCTCCTAGTAGAGATTCGAACTTGTATCCATAATTTCTTCTCTTGATTTTATTTTTCATTCCCTATATCTTCAACTATGTCCTATAGTCATTGTGGCTAAGGTGGAAGGCTGCATTTGGAGGGACTTGGAGTTGAAGTTAGATATAGGGATAATCTACATTTATTTTCTGCTATGCAACATAACTACTACTGCATTACTCCAAATTTTTAGGTGTTATCTTTACAGCAGGTAAGACTTTAGTAAAACAAAAGAAAATGTAAATCCATTGAATAATTACAATTAGTCATTGCACCAAAATATGCAGAGCTGGGATAACAGCTTGGCATGTGACATTACTCATAAGCTCAGGACTGCAGTACAGGTTCCAGCCTCCTCAGGCAAAGCCAGCTAAATTGATGGCTTCTTGCCTATGGCCATATGGGACAGGAGAGGAGAAAGAGTACGTTTTTCCTTTGCAATCTAAAAACATGAACCCATCTCTGTGATTATAAGGTTCTGTGCTTTCAGATAGCCTATCTAAAGACAATGAGATTTAAAGTATATCTTAAGTGATCTCACCACACACACATACAAATTGTAATTATGTGAAGTAATGGAAGTATTAACTAACCTTATTGAGACAGTCATTTTATAATTCACTGGAGGCCTAGTGCACAAAATTTGTGCACTCAGGGGGTCCCTCACCAGGCCTGTGCCCTCTCCCAGTCCAGGAGCCCTCAGGGGATGTCCGACTGATGGCTTAGGCTTGTTCCCCATGTGGGGAGTGGGCCTAAGCCAGCAGTCAGATATCCTTAGCGCTACCATGGAGACGGGAGAGGCTACTGCCACTGCTGCTGCACTCACCAGTTGTGAACCCAGCTTCTGGTTGAGCAGTGCTCCCTCTGTGGGAATGCACTGACCACCAGGAGCAGCTCCTGCATTGAGAGTCTGCCCACTGGTGGTCAGTGTGCATCATAGTGATCAGCCGTACTGCTGTTTGGTCGATTTGCATATTAGCCTTTTATTATATAGGACTAGAGGCCCGGTGCACAAAAACTCATGCACTCAGGGTAGGGGGTCTCTCAGCACTGCCTGCATTCTCTCACAGTCTGGGAGCCATCAGTTGGACATCCTTAGCCCTGCAGCAGAGGTGGGAGAGGCTCCCACCACCACCGCTGTGCTCACCAGCCCTCAGCCCGCCTTGTGGTTGAGCTTCTGTCCCCTTATGGGAGCACACTGACCACTAGGGGGCAGCTCCTGCCCTGCCCTCATGACCCCTCTGCCACTGCCGGTGGCCTCCCTCTACAAGAGGTGACCAGCAGGGCAATCAGGGGATGGTGCCGGCCGGTGAGCAGCCGGCCCGCATCCGGATCGCCCCTCCACCGCCACTGGTCACCGCTGCCCCCCTCGCCCCCGATCGCCATCCCCTCCCTCTGCCCACTGGCACCTGCCTTGGCTGGCCAGGCACTACCTGCTCACCAGCTCCGTCTCCTGCTGACTGGTCATTCTGCCATTTGGTCTATTTGCATATTAGGCTTTTATTATATAGGATAAATATATCAAATCACCATGTTGTACACCTTAAACTCACACAATGCTTTATACCAATTATATCTCAATAAAATTTGGGAGGGAAAGCAAAGACAAGAAAGATAGACATTAGAAAGACAAATGTGAGAACCCAGAAAAAAATGGATAAAAGAAAGGAAAATAAAGAAACAACTCTAGTCCTAAACGTAAATAAGCCATATCCCAGTCCATCTTAAACAGTAGCTTTAAGACACCTTTCTGTAGGAGGAACTGGTTCTTCTTTTCTCTCTGTTTGTGTCTTACAGCTCTGTATCTCCTCTTGTCATGGATAATTGCCACAGGTTGACTCAATTAATTTTCCTATAACCAAAGAAAAGGATGTATTGAAGTTACTACATGGTAGAGGAGATGGTGGGCATGAAAGAAGAGCAGAAAATGTGTTGCTTTTTCAAAATTATCATTGAAAGGATAGCCAGAACATAAATGATACTGTTTTGGATTCAAAAGGGTAAGCAGGTGTCTTCGAAGTCCCAAATGAGCTATGTACAAGCTTGTACAAACAAGTGCAGAATCAGGCCTGTTTGTTATTCACACAAACAGAGTTTAAACCATCTGAATTCTACAGTTCCCAGAATTCATATGGTACACAATGGTCCATAATGAGTAGCACCTGTGCTTACCTCAATTACCAGACAGTTCTGAACAACAGCAGAAAGGGCTTACTAGAAATTTTTAAATAATAGATTTAGTTATGTCTTTCATAATTGAATTCAAAAGCTCAAAATTTCATTTTGCAACTTGCTCATAAAAATTGTATGAAAAAGTCTGGCATTTATTCAAAAGAAATAGTCTATGAAGGAAAAATTGCAAAACAGCCAACCGCTGGTAACTAAGCAGCCAAATTATAGTCCACACACTTGGAAAATACACCATCTTTTTTATTATTTCAGTAATTGAATTTCTGTTAAAGTGTGGATCATAATTTAACATGAGGAATTTATTTATAATACAATAGTGTTTCAGTAATAAATGCATTATTATTGTCAATTTTAATGGAGTCTTATGCATTTCCTCTGAGCCTGTGTGGCAGACTTTGAGGCAGCCACTGCACTAGTGTTGTTTGTAGACAATTGAATTAATTGGAGACAGGGTCATTAACTCAACCTGAATACCTCTGATTGCTTCTGTAAATAAGGTTAGAGAGTAAATGGCTAATCTTCATTGTCATTATAGATCCCTCTTACATTTTCACACTGCCTTGTATAGTAAGATCATTTTGCTAAGCAGCTTTTTAGACTCTCTTCTTATTTACAGTATTGTCTTGTGAGGAATATAACCATAATTATATCAGACTTATATTACATTCTCCATATCTTTATAAAACATGATACTAGAAAAAAACTTATGTTGAATCACAACTCATAAAAGCCATCAGGCCAATAAATGAATAAATGACAGTATATAAACCATCATATTAAAGGAAAGTAAAATCACAGAGCCAAAATTGCTTTGGTTTCTTGCAGATATGTGTACAATTTGGAAACACATTAACACAGGATGGGCTCCCAAACATATAATTGCTAAAGAAAGAACATAGCAAAGGAAGAAATGATTAAAATCTCTTTATGTTTCAGTTGATGCCATGCCCTTTTTGCCCTTCTATAACAATAGCATGCAGATTACAGGAGGTCAGGTTCCTTCTCTCTCTTCTTTCTAGAATGGGGTTAACTAACAACTATTTTAAATATTGATACTAAAATATTTTAAATATTTGATTTGTATTGTTATGTTTCATAGCATTAGCCTGTTATAAGCACATGAGACACAAACTAGAAACATTTCTAAAAATGGACTTTCTTGTCATTTTATAATATAATCAGAAATAAAGAACCATTAAAATAGACAGCATTATGTTGAATAATGAGACTTTTACATGAAAGATACCAGAATGAGACAGAGGAGGAGGAGGGAGGAGGGAAAGATAAGAAAAGTAATTATATGCTTTATATGCTTTGTTTTCTTTCTTTCTTTCTTTCTGTCTTTCTTTCTTTCTTTCTTTCCTTTCTCTGTCTCTCTGTCTCTCTGTCTCCCTGTCTCTCTCTCTCTCTCTCTCTCTCTCTCTCTCTTTCTTTATCTTTTAAATTAGCACACTTTCTTTATTGCTTTAACATAGTGATCATAATTACATAAAGAGTAATGTTCTCTTTTCATGCAAAAGATCTCCACTCTGCAATTGCTACAAGGATTTCTATTGCAAAACTGATTATGATATAACTTTATTTTAGCATAAAGTTATTAGAACAAAGCGATCACTTTGTCAAACCTCCTCCCTACTCAGTACAACTAAGGTTTTATAATGTCACAGAGCTGCAGCTCAACAATATGCACAATATTCATATCATTCCATTCACAATGATGGAGGCTAAAAACCATTCCTACAACTTGAAATAATTACTGTTGCCTTGTTATTTTTCTTGACAAAATAAAAAAATAATGCAAATATCTGAGATCATCTATGCTAGATATGTATTAGATTATCTGCTAATTAGATTATCTACTACTTGAAGAGTAGGCCAAGTCTTATAAACCATAGCTCCAACACCAGGAATTTATCACTGCCCTACCACCAACTGGAAGCCTAGAAGTTTCTTTTCTAGCTTTATCGAGGTATGATTGACAAGAATTGTATATATTTAAGGTATACATTTTGTTGTTTTTATATAGATATTCATTGTGAAATGATTACTACAATCAAGCTAATTAACAAATTCATCATCTCACACAGCTACTTTACTTTTTCCCTTGAGATCTACTCTTAGCAAATTCCAAGTAACAATACATCATTACTAACTATGGTTACCATGCTGTGCATTAGATCTTCTGAAGTTATTCATCTTATAACTGAAAATGTGTACCCTATGTCCAATATTTCCCCTTCACACCAACCTCCAGCCCCTGGCAACCACCATTCTACTCTCTGCTCCTATGAGTTGATTTTTTTTTCTTTTAAGAATGCACATATAGGTTAGAACACACTATTTTTCTTTGAATCTGGCTTATTTCACTTAACATAAAGTCTTCTAGACTCATCCATGTTGTTGCAAATGACAGGATTTTCTTCTTTTTAAAGGCTTAATTATATATCCTATCTAATAAAAGAGAAACATGGTAATTGGCGTATGACCGCTACCCTTCCCATTGGCTAATCAGCAAGATATGCAAATTAACTGTCAGCCAAGATGGCAACCGGCAGCCAGGCAGCTTGAAATTAACATGAGGCTTGCTTGCCTCAGTGACGAAGGACTCCAACGTTCCCGCCTGCTGCTGCAGGCCTCTGAGCTGCAACTCTAAGCCACTATGTAACAAATACCGCCGGACTTCCGCCAGCAGGATCGTGACATTGTAAGCAAAGGCAGGAAACCTACTTTCAGCAGCGGAGGCCTAAGAGCTGGAGCAC
>NW_006284938.1:726051-731563 GCF_000327345.1 Myotis davidii
GGCAGCGCCCAAGCCCCCTTATCACCCTGTGGCTCTGTGTGTGACAGGGGGCAGCACCCCAACCCCCTGATTGGCCCTGCTCTGTGTTTGACAGGGTACAGAGCCCCAACCCCCCTGATGGGCCCTGCTCTGTGAGTGACAGGGGGCAGTGCCCCAACCCCCTGTTTGGCCCTGCTCTGTGCGTGACAGGGGGTGGCGCCACAACCTCCCCATCGACCCTGCCTTGAGTGTGACAGGGGATGGTGCCCCAGCCCCCCAATCGGCCCTACCCTGAGCGTGACTGAGGGTGGCATCACAACATCCCGATTACCCTACTCTGTGAATGACAGGGGTGGCAACCCAACTCCCCAATCGGCCCTGCTCTGAGCCAGACCAGGGGCTGCACCTAGGGATTGGGCCTGCCCTCTGCCACCCGGGAGCAGGCCTAAGCCAGCAGGGCATTATCTCCCGAGGGGTCCCAGACTGCGAGAGGGCACAGTCCGGGACGAGGGACGCCCCTCCCCCCCAAGTGCACAAATTTTTGTGCACTGGGCCTCTAGTATATATATAATCACATTTTTTCATTCATCCATTGACAAACGTATAGGTTGTTTCCATATATTGGAAGCCTATAAGTTTTCAAAAGGTTTTTAAAAATTTATCTTTAATGTTGAAAGTATTACAGATATCCTCTTTTTTCATCACATTGATCCCCTCCACCCTGCTCCCACCCCCTACCCCCAGGCCTTCACTGCACTATTGTCTGTGTCCATGTGTTATGCATATCCTAAATAATAAAAGCTTAATATGCTAAGTGTCCAGTCGTGTGGTTGGCCATTCAATCAATCAAAGTGTAATATGCTAAGGCTGCTCAACTGCTTGCTATGATGTGCACTGACCACCAGGGGGCAGACAGTAGACCAGTCGACCAGTCGCTATGATGTGCACTGACCACAAGAGGGCAGACACTCTGACTGGTAGGTTAGTTTGCTGCTGGAGTCCAGCCGATCAGAACTGAGCGAGACAAGTCATATATGCCCTGGAGCCCTCCCCCAGTCCCTCCCCAGCTGGCCAACCTCCCTCATCCCTTCCCGGCCCCAATTGTGCACCGGTGGGGAACATTGGCCTGGTCTGTGCCCTATCACAGTCTGGGACCCCTTGGGGGTTGTCAGAGAGCTGGTTTCGGCCCAATCCCACAGGCCAGACCAACCGACGGACCCCAATGGTGCATGAATTCATGCACTGGGCCTCTAGTATGAATACAAGTTCATTGATTAATCTCTTCCTACCCCCGTTCCCTCTGAGATTCATCAGTCTGTTCCTTGCTTCCATGTTTCTGGATCTATTTGTTACTCAGTTAATTTATTCACTAGACTCCACCTATAAGTGAAATCATGCGATACTTATCTTTCTCTGACTGGCTTATTTCACTTAGCTTAATGCTGTCCACATCCTTCCATGTTGTCTCAAAGGGTAAGAGATTCTTCTTTTTTATAGCTGCATAGTATTCCATTGTGCATATGTACCACAGCTTTTTTATCCACTCATGTAGTGATTTTCACAAATTTTATGACACACTGAAAGAGTTCACATTTCCTGTGGATATTTAATGAGTCATGTGCAAAAGATAGAAAAATAACCACCATTTAAGTTCTTTCAGACTTTTTATATTTACACTAGAAGCCCGATGCACAAAATTCATGCAAGAGTAGGCCTTTGTTTCCCCAGCTGCCAGGACTGGCTTCCTTTTGGCACCTTGGACCTGGGCTGGTTTCCCTCAGGCCACCTGCAGGCACCCAGGACCCAGGCTGGCTTTTCTCCAGCCACAGGCAAGCACCTGTGACCCAGGCTTCCCTTTGGTCCCAACTACATCTGGAAGAACATCCAAAAGGTCATCCAGAAAAAATGTAAGGTCTAATTAGCACATTACCCTTTTATTATTATAGATATTATTGTTTTTAAAACTAACTTTTGTGTATATGAGAACCTGAATAAAGTTTGACTCTTCTACATATGAATATACATTTGTGTATGCTATTGAAATATGGCTAGAATCCAAATGGGGGTTAATATAGACATTGGTCAGCAACAATAATTCTTTATTAAATGACTAATGCCCAACATGTACTACAGAAGTCAGCATCTGTCCTTATCCAGTTAATAGCAGCATTATTCTTTTTTTAAAATATGTTTTCATTGATTTGATAGAGAGAGAGGAAGGGAGGAGAGAAAGAGAGAAAATCTATGTGAGAAACATCTCAACTGGGAACAAAACCTGAAACTTGGGCATGTGCCCTGACCAGAAATTGAACCAATGACTTTTTGGTGCATGGGATGATGCTCAACCAACTGAGCCACTCTGGCCAGAGTAGTAACATTATTCTTAATATCATGCATCTCATTGAAGGATACTCCTTCCAATATTGTTTTATCTCTTAGCCAGCCACTTTAAATAATGCTGAAATTAATTCACTTCTCTTGGTAATAGCCATCCTGGATTTTAGCCAATAGACAAATATACACTCACAAACACTCATTCACATGCACACATGCACAATCACATGTATACATGGGTACAGGCATACACACTCAAACACGGGCATGCACACATTGTCTCTTATTCAAACACCTTGAATTTAAGCATAGTTGTCTGAAATACACATTGAAATATAATTATATTCCAAGGAGGATTTTTATTATATAATCTTTCTGGAAAATATTTATCCATCATTTTTGCCCAAGTTTCTAAATGTAAGAGTACTGTACCTGGGTATTATCATTATGAAGCTAGAATAATTTATCCTTCTGAAAACTGCAATGGAATTTGAGATATTGATATCATCAAGCTAGAAAACATATATCTTACTACTGGTAAATATACATCTCGTGGTTTGCAAGTGAGCATATTTTTCTTGTTTCAGACATTTAACACCTTCCCTCATGCCCAAGTTGTAAATACCTTGTCTTCACTCTAATCCCTAAGATGTACATTTGTTTGGGCTCAGTTAGTGGAAATTCCATATAATTGTGACTTCTATTGGCATAACTTTCAAGACATGTAAATTACCAGGTTTTTCTGATGACTGCCAATGTAATTTGCTTAACCTCAGAAGGTGTTTTTAATTATATGTTTTAAAATCATTTTTATTCTAAATCCTGCCTTCCTTGGAAAACTAAATGTTTCTAATTCTCTGCTTGAGAAATTCCTCCACATGAAAATTTCTGTTAGTAACAAAAACCAAACACTCTGACCTTATTATTACTAGCTTAATTGTCAATATCACACACCCTGCTAGTTCTTAGAGAAAAGCCTAAGTTTGTTTCCATTTCTTTCTAGGTCAACTTTTAAGTAACTGTGTTCATTTGTAATATGGGATTGTCATTCTTGTTACTATTGATCCAGATTCAAGTGTAAGCCCTGCCATGCCATATACAGGAGTCAATGTTGAATAAGGCAGCCTGTACTTAGCTATTTTTTACTGGTGGCCATGATCAGACTTTTCTTCTTGACATCAAAAGTGAGTGGGGTGCAAGATCAAATGAGCTCCCCAAATATAAAGAAAGTGTGATATCCTCTTCTCTCATTTGCACTTGACCTCCTTATTTTAGCATTGATGAGGATGGAGACTGTTAGCTAGAGGGCAAGATTTTCAGTCAGATAGTATGATGAGATTAAAGATCCAGTATTTCCTTTACTGTCATTCAAAATAACAGGCACAGAAAATTCTGTTTAAAACAGCTGGGCATTTTTTTTTACTCAAACGGCTTCTGTATAAAAGATTTAAGATGTCAGTTTTAAATATGACATTGATAGTCTTAGGCAAAGAATTCTTGTAGAAACTGTCATTTTTCTTGCCTGTTTATTAATGGTCTTTTGTGATTTATAGTAAACGCTGGGGAGGATTTTCAGGCCCATTTATCATGGGAAGGGAACACCTTTTTGTTCTTAATGTGAGGGTGTCATAATTAGAATGCATGTGGACTAGGAGATTTAGTTCTGTCTTTTCTGAAAGTCCTTCAACCTCATATTTAATCCCAAATTGATTGAATATTTTTACTTCCATGAGGAAATTAATTATGCTACTAGAAAAATCATCAACTAAAAAGGGAGTTAATATTAGGCACAATGTAGAATGGTCTGATTCATGTATCAAAATTATATGATGAGAGTGGCTCACATTTCACTCAAATTAGAATAATGGAATCATCATTTTAATTAAAAATATGAAAGTCTGTGTGTATGTAGCACTCATTTTTAGTAAGAGCCACACCATTTATTTCTTATGTTCATGTATGTATGTGTATTATGACTTATCAATGACTATTGCTGTAAATATTGATTACATTGAAAATGTTCATCCAAGGAAGTTGTATTTTTTCAATGGAATTGAAGCTAAAGAAAGAGTCAGACAATGTGAAAGGTTGGCATCTGTACAACCAGTTGAAAGGTTATAAATTTATCATCAGGTAACCTATTTGCTTAATTATTTTCATCAAATTAAGATTCAGGATGTTTTGGTGTTGAGTAGGCTGGCCTAAGTGTTATCTTCTGCTTAGAGTCAGCAATACATAAATATTTCATAGTTAAGTATTGTTCTTTACCAGCTGACCTTGTTTGTGATGATTTTCTATTAATTATGAAGCCATCTATGCTAATAAAAGGGTAATATGTAAATTGGTCATGATGCCCTCACAGCCATGACCAGATATGCTGATTAGTCATGACCAATATGCAAATTGACCCTCACTCCAACACACAAAATGGCCACCCGCATGTGGTCAAAGATGGCCACCCCCATGTGACCACAAGATGGCAGGCAGAGGACTAGTACAAGTTACACTAGTCACCCTAGGATACCCAAAATAACTGTACAATCTGGCCTCTGTCATCAAGGAATGTACAATTTAGTGAGCAGGCAAAAGGTTAGTACAACAAAATAATTCAAGAATAAGCAAGCGATGCCTTAACTGGTTTGGCTCAGCGGATAGAGCATGGGGCCTGCGGACTGAAAGGTCCCAGGTTGGATTCCAGTCAGGGGCATGTACCTTGGTTGTGGGCACATCCCTAATGGAGGCATGCAGAAGGCAGCTGATCAATGTTTCTCTCTCATCAATGTTTCTAACTCTCTATCCCTCTCCCTTCCTCTCTGTAAAAAATCAACAAAATATATAAATAAAATAAAATAGAATGCCCTTCTTTAGATGTGTAATGAGAAAGCTGTTGTTGGTGTTTTTTTTTTAATAAATCACACCAAGAAAATGTTTAATATATGAAGGATGTTATGTTTAATGTTCTGCAGAAACCTTATGATCAGCATCTCCAAAGTTCTCAGAATAGATTTTTCAGGAAGATGTCCTAAAGGAGACAGTATTAGAATAGCAAGTGAGATATAAGAGGATTGTTTACGATTTGAAGTGTGTCAGGCTGCATGGTTAAAAGAAAAAGCATAGCTTGTTGAGAGAAAACTTCAAAGAAAGGCCTTCTTTTTAAAAAAAAAAAAAAAAAAAGAACTAGGAAAAATAACAAAAAGGA
>NW_006284938.1:732294-743730 GCF_000327345.1 Myotis davidii
CCTGCCCTCTGCCACCTGGGAGCAGGCCTAAGCCAGCAGGTCGTTATCTCCTGAGGGGTCCCAGACTGCGAGAGGGCACAGGCCGGGCTGAGGGACCCCCTCCTCCCCCCTGAGTGCACAAATTTTTGTGCACCGGGCCTCTAGTATATATATAAAAGAATAAGCAAGTGATAAACTATGATGCAACTAGTGAAAAGAAAGGAAAGGGCGGTATCTGTGAGAATTGAACTCACTAGAGAAGACTTCATGTTATTTGAATTTGAGCTTAAAAGATAAAGATATAAGCAAGCAGAAGAGAGGAAAAAATGTGTTATTCTAAGCAGAAAATCAATATAAGGAAATTCATGGAGGCAATGTTGGAGCAGTGAGGAGACAAGAGTGGTAGGTGTGTTGGGAGTAGAAGGAAATAAAAACCTGGCACTAAGGTAAGGCATTTTTAAAACTGTATTTAAAGAAAATACAATTTCACAGTAAGATTTCTAAAAATCTTGTAGAAAAGAGTATATTTATCTGTAAGGATTTCATTGTAAATTCTGAAGCCAAAAGATCTCATGTTGTATATGTTCACTTGGACCAAGTACAAAAGAAGTCAAAGCTTTTAGTCCACCAGGGCGTGAGGTCAAGGAAAATAAGGAAAAAACACCTGACTTGCAATGGGGAGTAGGCTGGGCAGTGACTGTTGGGGGCACATGTTGACCACATTTTTAAGAAGTTTCATGGAAGACCATCAGCAACTGTTTCCTGATTAGGAACCTGCAGCCTGCTCCCACCCTGAAAGACTGAGCAGTTTCTGCTCCTCATGGTTACGTGTTATGTTATTTCCTCTTTTTTTGTGTGTTAGGGTCAGACATGGCAAGTTTGCAAGTTGCATTTTTTGCCATTCACTTAGGTATTTTAATGCTTGTATTTACAATATATTTCAGACATGATTATGAAGACGCATTTAATAAGGAAACTGCATGAGTTTTATTTTAGAAATCATGCATGTGATTTTCAATGTCATTCATTGAATGCCTTGCCATTCCACATACAGGAAAATTTTTATGGTATTACTTTTATAATTAAAAACCTTTATTTTAAAATTACACAAATCAATATTCATAAATGTGTGCAAAATCATTGAAAGAAATATAAGGAACTGGTAACAGTGGAAAACTTTAGAAAATTGGGTAAAATGACAGTAAATGAGAGTAAGAAGATACATTTTCATTATATCTCTTTCTGCATATTTTTAATTTAGTACCATGTTTGTACCATGTTTATTATGTATTTGAAAACAAATACAATTTAACAAACTACAATGATGTGAAACATAAAGAACATTTACTTTTTCCCTATTTAATCATCACAAACTATTAATAAATGTGGATTTATTAGCTGTCAACTGTGAATTTTTTTCTCTAGCCTCAGTGAGATTTGTCATTTGAATAAGTCAAATGCAACAAGGTTTTCCTAGCATGAATGGTTGCAAATTCTTGCAAGCTACCTCATTATGTCACTTGAAGAAAGCATTTGGCATTAATTCAGTGTTCCTGTTGCCTTTTGATATGATTACAAGGATGGATATTATAGTAGATAACCGATTCTTTTCATTTCATCAAGCTGCGGTGTTTAAGAAACAATCACAATAGCCTGGTGAAACCGCCCACCCACCACCCACCCCCTTTGGAACCTAGTAACAAAACTTTAGTTAAAAGATATTGGAGCTTCATGTGTAAAGTGGGTAGGATACCTATTCCATCTGATTCCCAACCCCACCCCACTATCACCAGTGTTCTTGTAGCAATCACATGAGGTCATAAGAGTGAAAATACTGAAACATTATCAAGTGCTCTGCACTTAAAAAGTATTTTGGTTTTGTTGACCCAATGATGATGATATTTCATTGGGGTAGACCATAGGGACATAGACAGTAGACAGTTCTCCCAGAGATCTATAGAGAAAACTTCTTTATGGCTTCACTTTAGGTGTCTTCAGTGCACCAGGCATTTTACAGAGTATGTATGTGGTATGTAAAGTGTCTGACCTTGGAAGCTTAACTCTTTTTTGTTGTTGTTATTTTTATTTTCCCATCAACCCCTCCACCCAACTATACCCCTAACCAGAAGCTTAACTCTTAATGAAGTGTCTGTAATATATCAGATAACAAATCAGACATGAATGGGTAGCAGACAGTACTGATAAGGAGATTGGCTTTGAGAGCCTTGAAAGAAAAAAATGTAGTCTATGGAGAGGTTGAAAGAGGAATACCCACTTCCCAAATTAAGAGGTAACTCTAAGCCTCATGAGAAACAGAAAGAAGAAACCAAGCAAGGAAAAATGCAGAAGCTTGTGGGGAGCTGCTCTGAGCCTATCTCCATACTACTTTGTACTCTTCCAGGTAATTCAGCCTGTCAACTGCCCAGGCTCTCCTGATAGGCAGGCAGTTGGGCACCATCTATCTCCAGACCCATTCTATAAACACAGTGGGGAGATTCCTGCATGGAAGCAGCTTTCAGGTTTAAGTCACGCAGATGAAGTACATACCCTGCTCCACCTAAGATTTGTGACTGTTGTAATTCTTTTTTGGAAGGCTTTGTCCCTATATTAGATTTCTGGCCTGTGGCCCTCTCTCAGTTCCTTATGAATGTGACCTGCCAAGCATTCATTCTCTTCTTTGATGGAGATGAGGGTTTAAGAGAATCAGCATTCACTCCCACTTGCTTGCCTTTATTCCCTCTCTTGCTCCCCTTTAAAAATGGTCTTTAGAGGCAAAAGAGATAAATATACTAGGCTGTATATGATTTTTTTTACCTGTTTAGCTATTTTATCAAAATAGCTCTGACTAATTGCAGAAAAGTCAATGTGGCTTTTAATTATTTACAGAAAAATCTAAATTATCAGTTTATTCTCCCAAATGCAAAGTGTGTTTCTCTCAAGATACAATGAGCCATTAGCCAGCATTGACCAACCTTACTGGGAACATGCCAGCCTCCTCTACAGGGCCATCACACCTCATACTGTGGTGAGGCTGAATCCAGATGCCTTGTTGCTTTTTCTGTTTCATTTATTTGAAACTGAACATTGAAGTTTGTCCCATAGTATTGTTAAAACTGTTTTCAACTTAATATTGTTTGGTACTAAGTCTCAGTATTCTCAGCTGTAAAATGGTAATAAGAGTATAACTCACACTACTGTTGTGAGGATTAAAAGACAAAATGCAGTGGAAGTGCAGAACCTTGTTTTTGGCACACAGATCATGCTCTATATATCATAGCTAAGACTAGTATTTCCATTATGAAATATGCTCTGGGTCCTAGCCATGGCTATTTATGCAATCTAATGCCACTCCAATTTTTGGGTAGGACAGTGGCAAGCCATTTTTTACTCTTGCAGTGATCCATACATAGCACACATTCAGAGGAAAGAATCATGTATGTGGTTAATTCCTGGTGCAGGCAAGTCATCTGAGGAAAGTTGCAAATTGTAAGAAGAAATCATATTAGAACCTCTTCAGAAATAATTGCCTAAAGAAAGTTTACGCTTGACGAAGTTAGATTAAATATGACATAGGCAGTTAACTTTCTCTTGCTAAAGGAGGGCAGAATGATTATGGAAAAATAAAATCTTCAGTTGATCTCAAAACTGTGTTCTAACCTTTAGTTTAAAATTTACTAACTTATTTTATTCCCAACAGCTATTATCTGAATAGCCCATGTAGGTTTTAGCCTTGCTACTCTGAGTGAGGTCCACCAATGAGGAGTATCTACATCACTGGGCAATGTGTTAGACATGCAGAACTTCAGTGCATAATTAGAATCTTCATGCTAATAAGATCTCCAGGTGATTTGTATGTATACTGAAATTTAACAAGCACTGTTAATAAAGTTCTCTCACCTAAATTCTCTCACTCAATCCTCTTATAAGTCTATGTGATATATTAGCTCTGTTTTGCAGATGAGGAAACAAACCCTATGTTAACTGCTCAGCTTCAGGTCACACAATACAGTATCCAAGGCAACATTCAAAATGAGATAATCTGCCCTGACTGGTTTGGCTCAGTGGATAGAACATCAGCCTGCAGATTAAAGGGTCCTGGGTTTGATTCCAGTCAAGGACATGTACCTTGGTTTTTGTAAAAAAAAAAAAACATAATAAAAATATGTTTAAAACAAACAAAACAAAATGAGATAATCTGACTTTAATCCCATGCTCTTCCCACTGTAGACAATGTCCTGGGTCTGGTCAGTCCACAAAAAAAGGTAACCAAGTCATGATCGATTGCGAGTCAAATGTAATTATGAAAAGCCATTGCCAAAATCAGTGTTATCACCTCAGAAAGGAATTAAGTGTCAGGTAAATTAGGAGAAATAGGCAGTAACTGCCAGTGATGGGAAACTGTGAGGAACCAGTCATTCGCAGTTATTAAGAAAGCTCCAAATGGTCGACTTTCAGCCCATTGCAGTGGCAGTAATAGTGCCTCTCGTACAGTAAGCTCTGGCTCCCAGAGACCCTTGTGATGACATTGGGGTCTCCCAGATTATCTAGGATCATCTGCACATCTCAAGAACCTGTATTTATTCGTATCTGCAAAATACCTTTTGCCACTTGAGGTACTGTATTTACAGGTTTCAGGGATTAGGATGTGGACATCTTTGAAGGAGTTATTATTTTGCCAACCACAGATCTCTTTAGTCAGTCAGGGCTTTAAACAATGTCATGTATGATAACTTTCCCATGAAAATGAATATGAATGGATAGATGTGCATCTCCTTAATACTTTGCAAATAAACTGAGCAGATTCTATTCCAAACAGCAGGAAAAATACTCAGTATACCCACATTAGACAGAGATTATCTCTGAAGCCATGCCGTGATACACTATCCACTTATCAATAGCATCAGTGTCTTAACACAAGCATACTTGATTCTGAGTTGCTGGTAATAATATTGGGATATGAGGTATTTTACTTGCAAATTGTACTTGAGGGCCATCTAGGGGAGGAGGACAAGCTACTGTTTTGCTCTGTTTTGCAGATGAGGAAACTGAAACCCTATGTTAACTGCTCAGCCTCAGGTCACACAATACAGTATCCAAGGCAACTTTCAAAATGAGATAATCTGCCCTGACTGGTTTGGCTCAGTGACTCAGAAAGAAGCCCTGCCCCTTTTTTCTTCCCCATCCTTTGTTTCTACCAGAGTAACTCTGCTTTTATCTTTATTATGTGTACACTTTCTATTGCACAATTGAGCTAAATGGGTTTTGGGGAGTAAATGGGGTATATTTCCAAACTACTGACTCAGATAAAAATGATTCCTCCCATCCCTGGCTGGAATAGGTTCAGGGTTCAGTGTGTCTGCCTCCAGTGGCATTGTGTGGTAAGGGAAATATATTGTTCTGGATTTGTGAACCCAGAGTTCAGAGAGGGAAAGGAGAAAGAGAGGTAAGATCAGGTATAAATGTTGATTCGTTTGCCCCATTTACACCTTAATGAGGAAATCATATATGGAAGCATTTCAAATTATCTGGTATACAGATATTTGATCCCTATAAAACTGGAAAAGAATCATGTCTATGAAATGTATACAAGTCTCAACTAAAGACAAAGGTTTAATACAGAACTCCCCCATTTAACATCTCATGCTACATATCTTTGGGAATTTTTGAGCCTTGTGAAATATGTTGCCAAGATCAATACCCTGTGAACTTGCTTGTCAAAGCCTTCCCATACCTATTTTCCGATAGAAAGTCATTACCCATTTTGGAACCTTTCCTTTTTGATGCCCACCCAGTTTGATTGAGAAGAATGGTCAATTCATCATCACTGGTTTTTTTTTTTTTTCCTGAGAAAGGATATTACAGTTAAAATAGGATTAGAGTCAGACAGCACTAATGTAGATGTTTGGCTTTCTGGAGGCTGTTAATCTGAATTAGTGAAAAGTCTGATTTATAAAATATCCCTATAGAAATGTAGCTTTTAATCATACATAAGCGCTATCATTAGTAAAGTGTTGCCATGAGAAGGTCATTTTAAACATGCCTTAAGGAGCTGATGTCTCCTCACACTTTTTCTCTAAGGTTCATAAACAGTATCCCTAAATATCTTCTATACATTTTAGTTTCATAAAATTCATAATCTTTGTGTTGGAAGACACCTTAAAGTTAATCCAATCCACTTTGTACCACAATAGGAATCCCTCTACCACATTCTTTACTTCTAGCTATTCAGTCGCCTAAGGGTACAAAGCTAACCGGCCAGCTGTAGATTTTTAGAACTCCTTCCTGATGTTGAAGAGAAACCTTCCTGTCTAAATCTATAAATATTCACCCTAGTTTTACCTTGGAAAGCCCTCAGAATAAACTCACACCATTTCCTACAGGTCAGACCTTTAGTTTTCTTATTTGTTTGTTTGTTTGTTTGTTTTAAGACTATCATCATATGAACCACTCTCCTACTAGCTCTACAGTCTTCTTCAGGCAAAGTAATCCCAGTTTCAGCACATGGCTTCCAGAATATCTTATTGTATCATATTGAAAGGTTTTTAAACCACCTTTCACCATGATTAACAAAAAGGAGATTGGGCTGATGAGACAGGGGGAGATGAGAACCCTCCCCCAACTTTAGACCCCCATTTCTGAGTGAAAGCAGAGCAAAACTTGGTCCAAAGAGATGATAAACAAAAGGGAAAAAAGGAGATGACATACCCCAGCATGCCAAGAGGGAGCTGAGGTTGATTTTTTATGGGATACAAAGAGAAAATGATTACTTAGTAAGAGTACTGATTGCCAATAGAGGCAAAGTAGCAAATGGTATCAACTTTCAAATGTTTTGCTTAGATTTACAAATGTAAAATCAATCATTAGAAATGGTTGGTCCTTTATGATCATCCCTCCTGGTAAGAGTTTTACAAAGAGTTTACAAAACATTATGGTGGAGGAGGCCAAGAAGTGCATCCTCTCATTCTGTTATTCATATAGTCAACTATGGTCACCATGATGCTGAGTGATGGGTATTGGACACCCAGCAGTAAATATGCTTTACACAGCCTCTTCCCTTTGAGGGAACTTGGAGTCTGTGATTCTAGTCTCACTTTCCTAACTAGCTATGAGGCAGAGGCAATTCCCCCCCCCTCCCTGGACTTGTTTCCTCTCATTAAAATGAGGATTGAACTCACCCCTTCTTGATGAGAAGACTATACTGTGTGTATAGCTAAAATCAGAGCCCCTTAACAACCTATAGGTTTCTGAATAAAAAATAGCAACAGAAAATGAAAATTATCTTAACTGGAAAAAATGAGATTGAGGGGCGGGAGAAGGAGGAGGGGGTCAATGGGAGGGGGGAGAAGGCATCTGTAATACTTTCAACAACACAAATAATTAAAAATAAATAATAAATAAAAGTATTAGGACACACAAAAAAGGAATCTAAAGCTGTACATTTGTATCTATCTCCATGCAACATTGGCTTTAAGTTTTCATGTGAAGTGAGGGACACAAGATTTTTTGGAGAAAGAAAGCAGTGTTATGGAACCCAAGGAACTTGGACACACACACAGACATAGTTCTAATGAAACCTTTGACCTAATGAAAACTTTACTGAGCCTCATATTTTCCATCTGTGAAATGGGACTTAATGCTCCACTTTGCCTGTATCTCACAGATCAGAGGTCCTTATGCTGAGCTGGGCTCTTTCTGGTGGTTTGAGACTGAAAAGGGCAATGAATGATGTCATTTTTCTTTCAGCCCACCCTTGGCCAAGCCTCAGCCCCCACCTGCAGTGCAAGCCAGTGGGGGATCCGGCAGCTCCAGTGACTCGGAGAGCAGCTCAGAGTCAGATTCAGACACTGAAAGCAGCACCACGGACAGCGAATCCAATGAGGTGCCTCCTGTGGCAACTCCAGAGGTGGGTGAAGTGGCAAGTGCCCCAACCACGATTTGCCTGTCTTGCCTGTCATTAAGGCAGTGCCCTAAATACCCAGCCATTCACTCACACTTTCAGCACAGTAATTATTTTAGGACAATAAATACTTCATAAAAGTATTCAGGTATTTGATAGCATGTTCCCCTCTAAAACATATATTGATACAGTTCCTAATAGGCAGACGCTGGCTGGGTGACTGACTTGTATGGCTCAGTTACTTTGAACCTTCAAGCTTCCTCACATGTAAACTGTAACAGTAATAACTGGGCTAACAACTTCTCTTTCTAGAGAACCAGTGAAGCCAGTCAAGACCCATTTCTGGCCCTGGGGACACCATGCCTTATTCTGGGTTGATTCAATGAATTGCCACTTGGCAATTAAAACACAAGAAGTGATCTTCTTTTGAAAGACACCAGCTCATGCTTATGGTACCAGACAATAGAGGGTAACAGAATTAAAAAACACTTTAGTAGCTGTGATTCCAACCTGCACAGGGTAATAGGTTAAGGGCCCAAGAAATCTTATTGGTTCCCACTGTTGGCAGCATAGCTCTGACATTAGGGCAGCAGTTCTATTAACACATAGATCCCTGGTTCAGGCCTGACTCTACCATGCCTTTATATGTGAGATATCGGGAAAGTTATTTCTTAAGCTCCCAGGACTTGATTGTTTCATATGTAAAATGGGAATAATAATAGCAAGGACCTCATAGAGTTGTTATTAGGATGAAATAAGTAAATGCAAGTCAAGAGCTTCTTACAGTGCTGGAATATCATCTTTCAAAAGAAGAGCAATTCTAATAAAAATGATGGCTCTTTTATTTAAACAGGCAGAGTTCAAAGTTAGGAATCAAACATCTGAATTATACGCATCATTTTCATGGCTTAACAGTGGACACTAATGTTGGCATACATGCCCCCATACACCAAGGAAGTGCAGTGGTTTTTCAGAAATCAAATATGTTCAGCCTTCAGTAAAAATACAGAACTCCTATTCTTTTTATAATGAATTACAGCATCATATGGGAGGCATTGGCACTTTGGCAGATAGAAAGCCTTTCTTTTGAATTACACTTGAGGCATACTTACATTTCTTTTCAGGACCAGAGATCATTACCTCTGCCTCCTGGTAATAAGTTAAGTAATGAGTCTCACTAAAGGATTTGGGGAAAAGGTTTCCCCTCTACCCCAGGACTCCCTACACACTCCTGAAAAAAACAACCCTCTCTGTGAATAAATCTTTCCTTTCTGGTTCCTGGCCAGAGTGGAGAATATTTTCAGAAGAGTGGAAATTAGTTTAAATTAGAAGATTGGGGCTGATTTGTGATGTATTTGGCTCTCTAGGTAATTTGATTAATGTGGATTCTGTGTGTGTGCTTGTAAATGTGTGAATGGCCACTTAACATCCAAAGCTTTTACCAGAAGTCAGTGTACTTAGGGTCATTCTGAATCTTTCCCAGATGAGAAATTCATTATTGCTGCTGTTTCTCAATCTGTAGCCCGAGCCGCCCTCAACCAACAAGTGGCAGTTGGATAAGTGGCTTAACAAAGTGACATCCCAGAACAAATCATTTATTTGTGGCCAAAGTGAGACACCCACGGAGACGATTTCTGTGCCTCCTCCAATCATCCAACCAATGGAAGTCCAGGTCAAAGTGAAAACAACTCCCAGCCAGATCCTGGCTGAACCCAAAGAGAGGCCTCTCCTCAGTCTCATCAGGGAAAAAGCCCGTCCACGGTCCACCCAGAAAACTCTAGAAACAAAGGCTTTGAAGCATAAGTTGTCAGAAACTATTGAGACAGCTTCTCAAAGGACAATTGGGAAAAAACAGCCCAAAAAGGTTGAGAAGAACACTGGCATTGACGAGTTGACCTGGCCCAAACCAAATATTACCAGCAGCACTCCCAAAGAAAAAGGAAGTGTGGAGCTTCCTGACCCACCAAGAAGCCGCAACAAAGCCAGTGCCCACAAACCAATCCCCAGGAAAGAACCAAGGTCTCACATCCCATTGGCTTCAGAGAAGAAGAAATATAGAGGGCCTGGGAAAATCGTGCCAAAGTCCCGGGAATTCATTGAAACAGATTCGTCTACATCTGATTCCAACACAGATCAGGAAGAAACCCTGCAGATCAAAGTCCTGCCTCCTTGCACTGCTCCTGGGGGCAACTTTGCCAAATCCAAGGAAACCTGTGGTGCTAGTAAGACCCTCAGCACCCTAGTCAGCAGCAGTAGTTATAACAATTTATCTATCAATAATGTGGAGCCAACTTTTTCACCCATCCCTATAATGCAAACTGGGCTTCTGTCTCCTCTAAGAGAGCAGGAAAATCCAAAAAATCTCTGGGTAAAGATTGACCTTGACTTACTATCTAGAGTACCTGACCACAACTCACTACAAGCAGCATCAGCCAAGCCAGACTACAAAGAGGCTTCCTCAAAACCCAGGCGTCAGATTGCTGCTGCAGCTGTGGAAAAACCCACCCTTAAGGGCAAGAGGAAGCACAAGGTAAGCTTTTTAATGTGGTCTGCCAAGTGATCATGAACAATGGCTGTTCTTTAACTAACTTGATCTTGGGTATTATTTTTAAGGATGTCAATGGCAATGGATTGCAGTCTTTGGTGAAAGCAATAGTGCTTTTCATGTGAAATACCATATTTGACATGACCAGGGAGAAAGTGTTAGAAATTATCAGGGTTGGGAAGCCAATATCAAGAATATACGATATGTAACAGGAGGGATCAAATATGTTACATGTAGGAAATAAAAATATGAAGAGAGTCTTCTGCCCCAGGCTGTCAATCCCTGGGGTAAGATACTTAAGCAGCTCCTGCTTTAATGGACTCATGGGTCATTACTCTACAGTACTCCACTCTAGCAGCATCAGGGAACCCAAGTGTTCCTAAGTTCAAAAGGCATCCTCTGGGCCTGTTAATTTATCTTAACAAGCATCAGCACCCCCACAACCCACTTTGATTACACTTTGATTATTTTGACTCCTAGTAGACATATGTTCTGCCAAGCTCAATGGATCCTCTAACTTGTGTGGTTGGCTTGACTTGTAAAAATATCTCCTCATATGGTTAAGGCTGAATTCCAGGGCTAAAAATTATAATCAGAAGTTGAAATGCACAATGGCCTCTGATGTCAAATACATCTAGGGAAATGAGTTTATATGTAATAGATTCATTCTGTTATAGCTCCAGACATGGTAGTTTTTTAGAGTAACATCATCTTGTGTGATTTGGGTAAAATGTTTAATGGCTGCAACAGTAGCTAGAGAGAAGGTTTCTAATTCTTTCCTCATTTCTTCTGTCCCTTCCCAGAAGAGACTTAAGAATGATCAGAAATGGCTTAGATTCTTCATTAGGGAAAAGTACTATCTAGGGCAGGGGTGGGCAAACTTTTTGACTCGAGGGCCACAATGGGTTCTTAAACTGGACCGGAGGGCCAGAACAAAAGCATGGATGGAGTGTTTGTGTGAACTAATATAAATTCAAAGTAAACATCATTACATAAAAGGGTGCGGTCTTTTTTT
>NW_006284938.1:744014-757893 GCF_000327345.1 Myotis davidii
TGTGTTTTTTTTTTTTTTTTTTTTTTTTTTTTTTTTTTTTTTTAGTTTTAGTTTTATTCATTTCAAACGGGCCGGATCCAACCCGCCGGCCGTAGTTTGCCCACGGCCGATCTAGGGCCAAGCCATACTGCTGAAAAGTATGATTTAAGTTTTCATTTAGCATTAATGATTCAAAAATAGAGGGTATTATCTTTGATCTGTGCATCAACTTATCCAATGAGGCTATTCCAAAATAGGAACCAAAGTCAGTGGTCCTTATCCTATTACTGTGTCCCCACTCTTAGTAAGGACAACACTACAACCAGGGATAAAAGTATAGCTTCACAACAACCACATGTAAAAGTCCAAGGAGTGCCTTGTACATAGTTAATTTCATTGAATGTTGTTGATTATACTAGTGCCCTTTATATGTTATTCACAATCTTTGTTGCTTGGACATCATTTATGTCATGTCAGAGTTTCAATGTTAATTCCTAAATTGCTCATTTATTAATGGGAGAGGTATCTGAAAAGTATAGATTCTCTTTACTTTTGGTATGAGATTTCAATCTCTAATCAGAGGTTCACATCACAGCTCAAGTGTCTCCCATTTCAACTTTTGGCCCTGGCTGATGTGATAAAGTTGTTTGTTGGAGTGTCATCTCATACATCAGAAGGTGGAGGATTTGATCCCTGGTGGGGGTGTGTTCAGAGACAACTGATCTCTCTCTCTCTCTCTCTTTCTCTCTCTCTCTCTTTCTCTCTCTCTCTCTCTCTCTCTCTCTCTCCCTCCCCTTTCCTCCTTCCCTACTTTTCTCCCTCCCTCCCTCCCTCACTTCCTTCCTCTTTCTAAAAATCAATTTAAAAGTTCAAAGTTTTGTTAGGAGTTTTGTTAGGAGCAAGGCTAATTGCCTTTCTGTCTGATCCAGGGGTGGGTAAACTTTTTGACTCAAGGGCCACCATGGGTTCTTAAACTGGACCGGAGGGCCGGAACAAAAGCATGGATGGAGTGTTTGTGTGAACTAATACATGTTAACACTGCTGCTGGTGAAGGAGCGGAGGGGAGAGCAAGAGAACTCTCCACTCTCCGCTCTTTCGGCTCTGAGGGCCAGATAGAACAGCTGAACTGGCCAGATCCGGCCCGCGGGCTGTAGTTTGCCCACGGCTGTTCTGATCAAAGGTGCATATTTAACTTCACTATCTAACCTAGAAAGTAAAAGAGAAACAAACTGTCCACTTTGCTCATTGTTTTTAAAAGTCTACATGTGCTATTTATTTTAAACTGTGCATTTTT
This sequence comes from Myotis davidii, assembly GCF_000327345.1. Classification (NCBI taxonomy): domain Eukaryota; kingdom Metazoa; phylum Chordata; class Mammalia; order Chiroptera; family Vespertilionidae; genus Myotis; species Myotis davidii. Next base: position 745,288 of record NW_006284938.1, read on the forward strand.
TTTCCTGTTAAAGCCAACAGAAGTTGCAGAAAAAATCCCCGAGAAGAAGCAACGCCTGGACGATGCCACCACTATCTGCCTGCTACCCCCTTGCATCTCACCAGCCCCACCCCACAAGCCTTCTTACACTAAAGAGTGAGTTTTCCCTGTGTTTGTATGATACTTCAATTGTTCAGACTAAAAAAAAACCTTTTTGTGTGTGGGGGGGTGGGTGGGGGGGTTGTCCCAGGTTACATAAAATACAAGAGTTTCTAAGTTCAGTCTTGACAGCTGTTCCTGATTTAACAAGATTAGGCTAAGCGGGTGGAATACAGACTGCCAGCTTTAGGGTGACACCATGAACTTTTTAACAACATTTATTTACTCTAGCTTACATTGATTACCAAAATTGGCCAACGTGAACTTCTAGCACTAAGTGAAGGGAAAAAGGAAGTAAATGAATTAAAAATGTGCAGTATCAAAAAACACCTATTGCTTGAACCATATAACTGACTCTCGCACATCTAGTTCTGATGGTGATTAAACAATTTCCCTGGAAAGCAACCCCTTGGGCTTGACAAGATGACCCAGCTGCTGCTTCTTCTGTGGTATCATTATTTAACCTTAATATGAAACTTTAGAGTAGCTATATCTGGAACTCCTCAGAGGTCAGGAGAATGACATGCCTGGAAGGCCAGAGAGATAAGCTATCTGGGAATGACTCTCCCCTAGGCAGTTCTGTATTGGGGAAAGCCAGCTAGGAATCAATAGCTTAATTCCAATCAGCTGGCACCTCTTTACCTTTATGCCTTTTTGTGGAAGATGCCAGAGTCAGTAAAAAGGTTCTCCTTATTTTTTCCTCACTCAAATAGCCCAGCCTTCCCTAGAGAATTCCTGCCCTCTCTGTTTCTACCAAGCATTGTGACTGTGTTCTTCTGTCTTATAAATATCATTTAACTAACAATCATGTCAGTTACTGGAACTATTCCATCTGGATAATTATTGCCATAAATTCATTCAACATTAGTGATTACTTCCATGAAAGACCAGTTTTTGAGCCTATTAGTAGCCCAGAGCAGGGAGGCAATCTGGCTAACTGCTGCTAACAATTGATTTCACAGATTATTGTTTAACATCAGTGATATGGTATCAATCTGCCACAAATAAGACGTCAGAAAGAAATTCTAGGTTTACACTTGTTTGGATCCTTATTGATTTGAGATGAAAGTAGGAAAAGAATAATTGCCATTAGATTCACTCAATATAATAAGGTGATTTGGGCCCTGGGCTGCCCCCTCCTTGAAGATCCAAAGTTCTTAGTGAAGTGTGTCTCTATTCTCTGCTATAACTTTGATCTGAAACATCTTTTAATATGCTTGGAGTTCTCAGAACTAGAAACTCCTACAGTACAACAGGCTGATGCTGTCCACACCAGGGTGGGCCAGGCATATGGGGGAAACATGCTTCTTCTCCGGTGGTCAAACATGGTCATCCTAGGGCCTTCCTCCTTTCCAAGGAGGAATGACTACAATAGCAGTTCCCAGGCTTTGACCAGTTCAGGCCACTCAAAGGCAAAAAGAAAAGGCAGGGGACAGCGGGGAATTGCCACACCATCAATCTCCATTGCTAGTCTCCTTAAGCAACCCAATGACCATTTCATGAAAGAGAGGTGATCACATAATAAGTAAATGTCTAATAATTTTAATGTTCTCATAAAATTGTTTCTAATCAGGATCATTATGGCATTTCTGCTTTGGTTGTAGCTAGGAAAGTAGTGTTTACCTAGTCACATTTTTCATTTAGGAGGGCCTGAGTCAGGTTCTTATGCTCATCCAAAAAATTCAAGTCTGAAAAAAATCTCAAGTTGAGGGAGTATGAAGCATTGACTGGCCTCTCAGAAATCTTCTCCTGGGAACCTCTCCTCAAGCTTTGTCTGCTTCTTTGTGCTTTGTTGACCCTTCAAACTAAATCCTTAAAAATTTATATCAGGCCACATTCACTTTTCTAAATGAATATTCTTAACCTAGCAAAGAATACCACATCAGACAACGATAGCTAGAGTTCCCTTTCATTCAACAGAAGAACCCTGCTGAGTTCCTCCCCAATTCTTTGGAACCTGAACCATCAGCAAGGCCTATGAGACATTAAATTGGGAGTGGGAATATACTTCTCTTGTCTGCTGTCCAACTCTAGCCTACTAAAACAGGTTCAGAAAGTAGCTAAAATTGTTCTTGTATTAAGAAGCTATAATGGTGACAGTATTCTCTAGAAAATGCCCCCTGGGTATTTTTTACTAGTAAATTTATTAAAGGTTCCATGATTCTAAGTTACTACCAAACAGATGGAAAGGGGGCCAGGTGATAGTGCCCACTGCACAGAATGTACTGTGCAGTATTTAATATACTGTGTACAATGGCAGATTATAAGGCCTAGTATGACTGTAGTAGCCAATGGCTAATGAACCATTCACCTCCTAAAGATGCCATAGCTTAAAACCTTTAACAGATGCCACTACTTAATATCTTTCTACATAAATTCCCAAAAGTCTGATGCCTCGGTAATGATTATATTTATGTAGGCTGATATTTGTGGGGCTTCCTCATGAACACAAATTTTATTCCTTATAGTCATCATTATTTTAATCAGTCATCACAACTTACAATTGTCCAATATATCAATGCAACTTTAAAAATCCATGGGAAAATATTGTTTTTAATATGTTCTTATTTATTTTAGAGAGAGAGGAATGGAGAGGGAGAGAGAAATAGAAACATCAATGAGAGAGAATCATCAACATCAATTGGCTGCCTCCTATACATACTCTTCTGGGGATCAAGCCCACAAACTGGGCATGTGCCCTGACCAGGAATCAGACTGGTGACCTCCTGGTATATGGGTCAATGCTCAACCACTGAGCAACACCAGCCAGGCTATTAGTAAATATTTTAATTAATTTTAACCTATTACATTAATAGCAAAACAAATTTTAAAAAATTTTACCTCAAAGCAAGAATGGATATAGGGCCTCATTATGAAACAAAAGATGGATAAGATGATAAATATTACTACAATTGGCAATTTGGGGCAACACAGAGAAAGTGGAACAAGAAGACTGCATTGACTTCTATTATTTTAGAAAACCAAACCATTTGAATGCTCATTCATCTTTGATTTGTGGCTTTGAGATTTTGTAAATCTATATTTCTAGTCACTGACTGAAATTGACCAAGAGGAAAACATAAATCCTTGTTGACTTAATTTGCTATTGAAAATTGAAGTCAATAATCATAAAAAGTAAATGGCTGCACAGTGCAATATTAGTTGTCTAAGAAAAGATTAAAATTCAAATAATCTACATTGACTGGTCTAAGAGAGTAACTAAAATGAAAATCCATGACCCAATTACCATGCTAAGCAGCTAGCATAAGGTTTTAGTTGTTCTATTTCATTTAAAGTCACAGTCTATTTAATAGTGACCATTGAATAGGCAGATAAATAAGTTTGAATGTACAGGAGTACTTTTAGGACTGCAGGTGTCTTGTGGCAGTATGACAAAATATTTTTCAAATGGAGTTTGTTACTGTACATCAGTATTTCAATATAAGAACTTAAGCTGAGGGGCTTGTTATGATTTAGCTTTGGGACAGAATATTTTAAATATTCTATTTTCAATGTGTCACTAAAATAGAGAGTGCAAAGAACATATGTAAATAACCCATAGACATAGACAAAAGTGTGGTGATGGCCAGAGGGAAGGTGAGGCAGGGGCTGGGTGTAGGTGGACAAAGGGGGAAGGAATAGGGACATCTTTAATAAAGTAAATTATAAACACAATTTAAAAATAGTCTTTGCTAATAGCACAAAATAAAAAATAAAGTATTTAGTGCATTGTTTATTTCTAAGTAATGTATAAGTATATTATACCTTAATAAAATATACTTCTACTAATTGTTTATTGTACCATTTATTGTGTGATTGTGCAGTTAAGTCCTAAGGCCTTAAGTAGAAACTATCCTAAAAATAAAGGTTAAAGTGCACATTGAATTTTCCATCAAAAAGCTAATTAATAACAATATTGAAAGGTTATAAATATCCCACTGGAGCACACTGTATTAGACACTTATATTTATTGTAGGGTTCTGCTTCAAAGACATATGTTTATTTTTGATATATGTGTTATATCTATATCTATAGAGACATTTCTCTATAGATTTCTATGTCTATATGTATTAACATATACTCTTCATCACAAGTAAGTAAAATATTACTTCAGCTGACTGTACCAACGTCATAGGAAAATTCATAATAAAGACAGAAAAAATTTTATGACACCCCACACTCTTTGTTTACGCAGAAATAATTCATCCAGGAGAGCAAATAGAAGAAAAGAAGAAAAGCTGTTCCCTCCTTCACTTTCCCCACTGCCAGAGGATCTTTCACACAGCAGAAACATCAATGGCAATAATGGTTTCTTCAGTCAAGACAAAAACATCCCTATGATTGGACAGTTCAACTCTGCCAAACCTAAGAGGAGTGAAGGCAAATTCTGTGCTACTTTCAAAGGGATATCTGTAAATGTAAGCATCTTAGGAGAAATATTATGATTAGCAGGTAGAAACAAGTTGATACAGCATATCTAACTAGACTTGACCACATGGGGATGTTGCAGGGTGGTGGGAGGAAGAAACAGAGAGAAACTGTAGGTGTGTGTATGCACAAATACACAAACTCTCCATTATTTCAATTTTTAATTATTCTAATGTAGGATGAATTTTGTAATTTCAGTCTTACTGCTTCAAACAGAATATTATGAAGAGGCTTGGGACTTTGGACATCCTTTGGTCCAAGTTTTTAATATCTTGAGGGTTGGAACACTTTCAAAATACTGACCACAGTATCTGGTACATTCATACGTGCTAAAAATTTTAGTGACTGTGGGCAATCCCATTCCATCCATTTGTTGTGTTTTTTTTTTCATTCACTAAATGATCAGTGCCTACTATGTACCAGATGCTGTGGTCAGTATTATAGAAGTGTCCCCTACTCCCAAGATATGAAAGACTTGGACTAAAGGATACCTAAAATCCTGAGTCTCTGCATAATAATCTGTTCAGAGTAGTAAGATTGGAATGAACACGTTTGAAGTCTATATAATCTTAATAACCAATGTCATCCAATAAGTGTAATTAAAAATAAATAAATAATAGTGACTAAAAATGATGGAATTTAAAAGGTGAATTTGTTGATAAAATCACACAATTGTGATTCTAAGCCTAACTAAATGATTATCTGGTCCTTTGGATTTTCTTTACAGCTTCTCAATTAGCATAGATAATTAAGGATTTGTATCACTTTCTAGATCCATACACAATATATTTATCTCTTCCAGATATAAGTACATAACCACGAGCAATAATGCCATTAGTAAATATTAATGACAAATGTGTCTGCCTTTCCGTGTAAATACATGTATATGCAGATGTATCATCTGTATTTATCTAGTCTCCTTTAAATGTCATAAAAAAAGCAAATGAGTGAAACGCAATGAGTTTTAAAATGTCTGGTGCCAACCTGGTGGACTCTGAACCAAGAGTACCCATTTCACATCCCATCAAAAACCAAAAGGTCTCTGAGCTATAAGGACCCTAGTTTATAGGTCTCGCATCATCTAAGATGACTGAGATGAAATATATATCTATGTAAGTTTCATCATTGATATAAAGAAATTGCTCTATAATTAAGTTGTCATGTCCCATATAAAATTCATGTGCATATGTATGCACACATAATATTTATATTAATATTTAAAATGCTTCCTATAATGTTAGGAATTAAACCATCTATTCTAAACAGTAATTACACTACAGTCTTATTTTTCATACTGAATGTAATTAATATTATAAACTCTAACTGATATTCTCTTCTATTGCAAGTTTTTTGGAGGGTATATGTGGTGTCTAGGCAGTTCACTTTGTACAGTGCCTAGTATATTGTCACAAATAATCAGGTGCTTATTACAGATGTTTTTATGACAAATGGTATTGCTTACAAGAATCTGTTAAGCCATTTCCATGAGAACTAAAAACTACTGGGAAACATGATAAGTATGATTACAATTGTACTTATAAATTGATCATCCTTGTTAAAGAAATCACTGAGGTATCCCATAATAGAAAGAAGCACCAACTATCACTTCTTTGGCCATTCCTTCTACTAATGGCTTGAAATCTGGAGAGAATTTGTGGTGTATTTTTGCCCTAGCCTTGGAGTTAAGAGACTTGACATAGAGTTAGCACTGCAGCAACTTTGCTCTGAGAACTTGGACAAATTATGAAATCTCTGTAAAATGAGTGTTTGACTAGATTATCTATAAGCCTTCTTCCTACTCCACAAGTGTCTTCTTCAATTTTGTGCTCTCAGAGTCTTTTCCATTTATACATTTCTTAAACTAGATTATTTATTAACTCAATGGATGGGTATATATGGACAGAGGGCATGTTAATGTAACTTACACCATCATGGCTGAATGACAATGATGCCATGTGTGTGCATGGTAGATGTGGTGTTTGAAGGTTCTTGTCACATGTTTTGATCATAGAGACAGTGGCACTGTCTTAGGTTGACTCCACTGCTTGATCTGAGCCATCTGGCTCTGGCAGTAGAAACATGGAGTTGGCTTAGGAGTTTTAGAAGACTGATTCTTTAAATGTGCTTAGATTGAATAAGATCAATAATCATGTTTAAACTATTTTCTCAAATATCCATCATTATAATTTTTATATGTGTAGCCTCTCAGCACATTTCTCTCATCGAGCTCTAGATGGTAAGACCAGGATCAAATGGAAAAGATGGACTTTCAAGGCTATAAGGAATGTTCACATTTGGCTTTTATCTTTAAAGTGACCCTTTTAACTAGGCAGGCATGCATGCATTCAGCAAATACTTAGGAGCACTAGGCTGCAGGATAAGGTGGATAGGGTGGGGTGGGGTAGCAGCGTCATACGTCAGAGATGATTCCAGTGAGTCATGAAATGTACTGAGAGAACTAGAATACAAAATATCTGGTGATTGGTACTATACAGAAGAGATTAAGTCAGACTCTTCAGATCTCTAAAGGCACCAAGAGGATTAAGGCACTTCTGGCCATAGACATAAGGCAGTTTCCCTTGAAGAGAGTGCATTTCTTAAGCTGGATTATAACAGATGAATAGAGTTTAGAAATGGAGGGAAGTGATTACACAAAATGTGATATATCCATACAATGAAATATATTCAGTCTTAAAGAGGAAGGAAAATCTGACACATGCTACAACATGGATGAATCTTAAGGACACTTTGCTAAGTGAAATAAGCCAGTCACAAAAAGACAAATATTTAATGATTCTACTTATGTGTGGTAAATAGAGTAATCAAATTTGCAAATACAGAAAGTAGAAGGGTAGTTGTCAGGGGCTGGGAGAGGAGGCAATGGGAAATTGTAGTTTAACAGGGACAGAGTTTCATTTTTGCAAGATGAAAGAGTTCTAGAGATTTAGAAAACACTGTGAATGAACCTAACACTACTGAATTGTACATCTAAAAATGGCTAAGATGATAAATATGCAATTTTAAAAATTAAAAACGGAGTAAATTATCAGGAGGTAAAGAAAAAAAAAGTAATGAAGAGACTGTTTTTTTTTCCATTTTCTTTTTTGTGTGGGGGAGGGGTTCAACTCTAAGTGCCAGGATGAAGCAAAGCAGGAAAGTGGAAAGCAAAGAAAGTAGGGTGTGTTTAGTTTCACGGAAGGTTCATGGGAGGGAGTAGTGAGAGATGATCAGGGATGACCTTACATGCCAGCAAAGGAATTCAGCCTTAGTTTGTACTTGGCCGCAAGGTAGTGAAATATGCGGAGCTTTGTTTAAAAAGCTCAGACTAGCAGGCAGCTGATTGTGGATGGATTGGAGTTTGGAAGTTGTCCAGGAAGCTGTTTGATAGTCTCGGTCAGAAGACATGAGGGCCTGCACTTTGAGACTTCAGAATAGAAAGGGACAAATTTAGGAGATGTTGGGGAGATACAAGAAATACTAATTTGTAATTGTTTGCATAAGGGTAATGGAGAGGAAGATATTAAAGATGAAATAGAACAGTGGTTTTCAAAAAGAGTTTTAGGAACATTATCATTTTTTTAAATGAATTCATTTACAGAATTTCAATATGTAAAGTGGAGTGAAACAGAGTAGCTCATATAGAAGGCAAAGTGGAGAATACTCAAGTTCCAATACTCCTGGTCCAGAGATGGCCACAATACCCTTACTGACATGAATAAACCCAGCCTTGGTGACAGGGAAGACCACCCTATAATTAACAGAAAGAGTGATCTGGTTTGCTTCAGAGAAATTTGAAGAGTTAATGGGCTATCTTGGTGGAACTATCCAAAGGTGGTCATTGTAGGTCTGGAGCTTTGGAGAGAGTAAGACTGAGGTTTCCGTTTAGGAGTTACCTGCTTATTATCAAATCTATGATAGTGCATACAGGATTGTCAAATTCTGTTAAGGTCAAGAAAGAAGAGAGCTGAGGAATGAACCTTAGGGGCATACCAGGCTTCGGTATATACAAACTCAGAAGAACAGAGAGAGGAAGAGGCATTATGACAAGTATGGTCAGATATAGAACAGTCAGGATCTTCCCACAGTTGCCAGGTGAGGAGTAGAGAGTCTGCTATGTGAATAAACATAGCAGGTAGTCTTGGAACACATGCTGTCACATAAATACAAATTTTTACAACCTACTTTCTTCATCTGGATCCGATTGTTTATTTTTTTATTTTTTTTATAAAATATATACTTTTATTGATTTCAGAGAGGAAGGGAGAGGGAGAGAGAGGTAGAAACATCAATGATGAGAGAGAATCATTGATTGGCTGTCTCCTGCATGCCCCACACTGGGGATAAAGCCTGAAACCCAGGTACGTGCTCTAACCAGGAATTGAACCATGACCTCCTGGTTCATAGGCTGACGCTCAACCACTGAGCCATGCCAGCTGGGCAGGATCACATTATTTCTATGGCAATGACAGCTCAGTGTGAATCTCAGAAATCTCTTTCTCATTGGATTTTTTGACCTCATTAAAATGAGCTTTCACCATCCCAAGACTTCAAAATGAGGAGGCATTCATGTGGCATTCACTCAGCTGGAAATCAGTCAAGCTCCTTGTGTGAATGAAAAGGCTGTTTTGGCCTTGGTCCCAGGGTAATGACTACTTCAATACAGTGTCTGGTTTGTTGGTATTTGACTTCACTGAATCTTGTGTTTTGTAGTGACCTGAGTACTTATCCTAGTGAAAGTTTCTGGGCTGGTTTACTTATCAAAAATATATACATCAGGGTCACCTCTTTTTTACTCTCTTCCTTTCCCTCCCTACATTCCTCATTCCTCCCCTCTCCTATCACATCCCCTACCAAATTTAGACCTTTGTCAATGACTGTATTTATGGAATGATGGGGTTATATAATCCCAGCACCTGACTAGCTTGGTGATTAGTGTCATCATAGAACAAAGTCTGGTAATTCACAGAATTCATAAAATATACCAGGGTTACTTATTTATTCTCAAGCTGTGTCCACTATTTTATTTTCCTTTGTTTTATTTTTTATTAAATTTATTGGGGTGACATTGGTTAATAAGATCATATAGGTTTCAGGTGTGGATTTCTATGTTACAACATATGTAAATTGTACTGTGTGCTTACCATCTTCTGTGACCTCCCTTGTCTTGTTTCTTAGTGGGCTTGGCATTCAAATCATTTATGAAAAGATGTTCTAAAAAGCTAAATCTAATGAAAGTTATTTGTCCTCCTTTTTCCCAGGAGGGAGACACTCCAAAAAAGGCAACCTCTGCCACCGTTACTGTCACCAACACTGCTATTGCCACTGCTACTTCTACTGCCATTGTTACCATCCCTGTCATAGCCACTGCCACTGCTACTGCCACGGCTACTACCACAAGCACTACTACTACCATTTCCACCATCACCTCTACCATCACTACTGGCCTAATGGGTAGCAGACACCTGGAGATGACGTCCTGGGCAGCCCTGCCCCTTCTTTCCACCAGTACCACCAGTGTCCGGAGACCCAAACTCACTTTTGATGACTCGTATGTTGTTCCCAGATTATCATAGACCCAGTTTTGGAATTGTGAATGGGGGTGGGGGTAGTATGACTTTTCTAGCACCATACAATGTGTCACCCAAAATAAGACCCCAGCAGTAGTTCCTGCAGCTTTAAAAGTATATCCATCTTCCTCACATACTCCTATCCTAACCAAGAAATGTTTTTGGCCCATTTAAATCACAGATCTCTGTTACTGTTTCCAAAGGCAGTTGCTTCATTCTAGGATGGATTCTGTGCCGTCCATTCTTATTAGATAGAACTGTGCACCAACAAATAGGTTTACAGCTAGGTTTTGTTGAATCTTTTTGGGTAACTGGAATAGTAGGTGTTGGAGATTATAGTTATTTATCCTAATGGGCCATTATGCACTTCAGAATTCATTTATAGAATTATTTCAAGGTTATTTATTATAAAAATGATAGCATTCATCTGCTCTTCTCAAGGCATTGTATAGGAATGGATTTATAGTAAAAAAATGGTTTTGACTATTCAGTTTTTAATGAAAAAAAATGAGCCATTGGTTTCTGAAAGAAGTCATTTTGTTTGTTTAGGGTTCACAATGCTGATTATTACATGCAAGAGGCTAAGAAGCTGAAGCACAAAGCTGATGCACTGGTAGGTTTGCTTCCTCTCATTGCTTTGTTCTCATTAAGGTATTATGCTTTAAAGGAAAACAAAGACATTTTATATACCATTCAAACTTTCTCATTGCTGCTCTGACATAGGGAGTTTGGAGCTGGTTAATTCATCAACTCTGTAATACCCAGATTTCTTTGTACTGTGATACCCTGTCATCCATGTATTTGTTTTTTCATTGTTATTTCTTTTGCCCCAACTTCAGTAGGTACATGGCATACACTATTATTCTTGTCTTTCAAGTGGATTTGAACTGACATTTGAAACTGCTCTGGAGAAGGTGGGGTGGGGGGTTCTTTGAGTCTGGTAAACCAGAAACCAGTATGGGAAGGAAGAGGGTTATTGAGAGCTAATAAAGTAGCCTCTAAAATTGGCTTCGCAAAACTGAGGTATGTATAAAAAACTTAGCTCCTTGCTGAATTTGATTACATGTTTCCAGAATGAGGCCCATAGCCACGCTAGGACCCTGTACAAAGAGAGGAAGTTATGTCATCTGGATTTCCCAAGACACTAGGCCCCGCTGCCTCTAAATGTTTTGGTCACCTAGAATAGCAATGAGCTTAGAATGTTGAGTTGTTTGACTTTATTGATCCTCCTAACAAGGGGTCTCAACCATATGTTACAATCACTTGGGGAGCTTTAAAATAACCCTGATGCCCAAGCCACACTCTGGACAAATGGAATCAAAATTTCTGAGACTGGGACCTGGACATGGGTATTAAAATTCCCCAGGTGATTCCCAAGTTCAGTCAAGACTGAGAGAATCACTGCCTTACAGAAGGCCCTAATGGCAGACTCCTCACCTTTGACTAAACCTCAGCATAATTAGAGATATTAGCACATTGAGTTGAAAAATAATATCATCCTCCATTCATTACATTGTGTCAGCCAGGACTTAGCTGTCCCATTGTTTGATACTAGGAGGGCTGTAAGAAAGTATCATGACATTCTCTGCACTATGACTTGTGTGTAGCCAACATCAACTGTCCATGGATTTGCATCAGCTGTTTCTCTACTTTTTTTGTCATTTTCTCACTGTGGTCCAAATTGTTCAGCTATTGTCTGCAGCTAACCTTTCTGTGGTGTTAACTGTCCATTGGAAACACTTGTTCTCTGCTTCTGCAGATGAAAGCAACAAGGCAGGCTGGTGCCAGCTCCACTAGAGATGCTGGGAAGACTGTGCCTGTGACCATTGTATGTGTGGTGAGAGATTTGAGTGACATTAGTGGCCGTGCTGTTGGCTTGAAGACCAAAGTTGTTTTTGTTTTCCTAAATGTCCTCAACTCTGATTCACTGCATAAAGGCTCTGGAGTTTGCACTCTGTCAAAATCAGAACAAGGGAGCACATAACTATTTCTTTGACAAGCTGGTCCATAAGCTGATGAAGATTGGGACAAACCTGTGAGACCACACCTGTGACCAAATGTTAAAATAACAGAAAAATCAGAGCCACAGAAATACATATACATATGATTCAGAATAAGCATCACTCTCTGCCATCCAGGGTCTGTTTATATGTTCCCCCAAAACCACCTTGATATTTTAACCACAATGTATTTTCAATTAGGGAGATTTTGCCCCTATGGGAAAAAAGTGGTTTTTGGGAGTGGGATGAAACAGTCTTAGATGTTTCAATGGTGTGTGCCCCTTCAAAGGGTCACAGTTCATAAAGACATCATCAGGATATCATTGGTATTAAAGTTTTAATGGGGATGTGTGGAAAAAAATATCTTAAAAAGCCCCATCAGCCATAACCGGTTTGGCTCAGTGGACAGAGCATCGGCCTGCAGACTGAAGGGTCCCAGGGTCGATTCCGGTCAGGGGCATGCACATTGGTTG
>NW_006284938.1:758082-760956 GCF_000327345.1 Myotis davidii
TGGGCACATCCCCAGTGGGAGGTGTGCAGGAGGCAGCTGATCGATGTTTCTCTCTCATCGATGTTTCTAACTATCCCTCTCCCTTCCTCTCTGTAAAAATCAATAAAATATTTTTTTTTTAAAAAGCCCCATCGGGAGATGGTGCTAATGTAGGAAAAGAAAGGGTTGTGAAACATTCATTTAGAGTATATCTTTGCTAGGCTTATGTCTATTCTAGAGTTGGAAGTCCCCTGATAATTCAAGCTCCTTATTTTATAGATGGAGAAACTGAGGCCCAGGAAGGGGATATGATCTGATCACTGACACTATGATTTTGAAATTTCTCTGGACTTCAGTTTCACCTTTTTGAAAAGGGGGTGGGGTAGGGATAAAAAAATCTTTAAAGATCCTTCCAGCTATGTATTTATGAATGAAATCACATTTTCAAAAATCAGGATGTAAATAAAGATGAATTTACAAATGGGAGAGCTATTTGGAGCCAGATGACCTCAGGAGATTATCTTGTAAGCCAAGAGAAGATAGTTTGCATATACATAGGTTTTCAGAAAATCACTTTGAATTTCCTTGAAAACAATATTCTCCAAAGCATCTCACAGAAATGAAACCACGGAATTCCTGCAATACATAAAAGCTGAAAAGCATGTTTTGTAAAAAGAGTCATTTACAACAAGAGATTATGCAGGACCTGTAACTCATCATTTTATAGCTGTACTTAATGTTTTTCTAGAAACAGCTACTCTGCCATTTTGAGAATTGCTGCCTGTACTGTTTCATAGAAAATATTTTGATAAGGTATACAAGAAAATTAAAATAGCTAAATCTGTATTATATTGGTCCTTTTACACAAAATTCTGCATTAGTGGAATTCTTATATCCAGCTATCAAAAATGAAAATGTTAAATACTGTTATAAAATACTCACTATAAAAAGTCATATATAATATTCATTACACAATATAAAGAAATCAGTATGTCTAAGTCACTTCAATGGTGACCATTATCAAGGTTAAAACCTTTTGGAATAAAATTTTACTAAACTAAAATATTTAGTAATGCTATATTTTTGGCCTTTTGACACCCTATTCCAGATCATTATTTACAATGAAAGTGATGTGGTTATTGTCAACAGTCACACTATAGCTTCACTTTTTCATGAAAATAGCATCAATTTGTTACTCTTCTCTATGGGTGTGAGGTTGATCTGCTCACAAAGACTATATGTGTTAGTTTTCCTTGAGGCTTACAAAAAGCAGTTTTATTGCAAGCAGGTCTATAGGATACTACAATGACCAGTCTAGTAATTTTAGGGAATAGTAACTAATCAAAGCAGTGATTTAGATTCTGGTCTATCAAAAAGATAACAACAACAACATAATACTACCACCCATGATACCTTAGCTACTTTTCTTTCCTCAACCAACCTCAGTGTGATGACAATAGAATCTTAAATCGGTTATGTTATTGTCAATACAAATTCATACATTCTACATCAGGGTTTCTCAATCTTTGCACTGTTAGGCTGGCTAATTCTCCATTGTGGCGGCTTCCCTGTGCATTGTGGAAAGTTCAGTCACACCTGTGGCCTCTGCCTACTAGATACCCTCTGTCCCTAGCAGCAACAACCAAACATGTCTTCAGACATTGCCAAATGTTCCCTGAGGAAGGGATGAAAAATTGCCCTAGTTTGAGAACTCTTCCTTTATATGAAGGAGAGAAGGGAATACCATATTGATAAATCTTCTTCTTGTTTTAGTTCGAGAAATTTGGCAAAGCTGTGAATTATACTGATGCAGCCCTGTCTTTCACCGAATGTGGCAATGCTATGGAGCGTGACCCTCTGGAAGCAAAGTCTCCATATACCATGTACTCTGAGACTGTGGAGCTCCTCAGGTAATTGGCCTTTCTGCAGCCAACTTCCTAAACTCATTTCAGTCATCATTAGAAGCTGCTATTTTTAAAAATATTTCCACATAGCATTGATTTGTCCAAGGCATCTTCTTCTTAGATATCATAATAATTAGTTCTTGCCATTTTATTAATGTCAGAAAATTGATAATTGATGGATACTGCTTTTATAAATTATCCCCTTGAGAAGTTACAATCCTATCTAATAAAAGAGAAACATGGTAATTAGCCATACCTCCGCTACCCTACCCATTGGCTAATCAGGGCGATATGCAAATTAACTGCCAGCCAAGATGGCGGCTGGCAGACAGGCAGTTTGAAGCAAACATGAGGCTTGGTGCTTCAGTGACTGAGGACTCCAACATTCCCCTACTGTCTTGCCAGCCTCTGAGCTTGCAGTTTGAAACATTGTTACAAATATAGAAGCTAAACAAAACCCCATACTTTAAAAGAGGAATTGAATTGGTAAAATTTTTGAAGTTGAATTCAACCTTATATAGTGCCACACGTTCAGGAAAACTAGATCCTGCCACAGCCTAATAGGAATTTACCATCACATGTAATCAACTCATATATGGAAATATTAGAACCCTAAAATAGCTTTAACTAAGCATCCTATATAATAAAAGATAATATGCAAATTGACCGAATAGCAGAATGACCGGTTGCTATGATGTGCACTGACCACCAGGGGGTAGAGGCTCAATGCAGGAGCTGCCCCCTGGAGGCCAGTGTACTCCCACAGGGGGAGTGCCACTCAGCTAGAAGCTGGGCTGATGGCTAGGGAGCATAGCCGCAGTGGCGGAAGCCTCTCCCACCTCCCCAGCAGCGCTAAGGATGTCTGACTGAAAGCTGACAGAGCTTTCAGTTGGACATCCCTGAGGGCTCCTGGACTGCTGAAGGGTGCAGGGCGGGCTGAGGGAACCCCCCCGCCAAACACACACCCCATCCACCCCAAGTGCACAAATGT
>NW_006284938.1:761436-763684 GCF_000327345.1 Myotis davidii
CGTCCTGCTCTGTGCATGACAGGGGGCGGCGCCCCAACTCCCCAATCCGCCCTCCTCTGAGCCCGACCAGGGGCTGCACCTAGGGATTGGACCTGCCCTCTGCTGCCCGGGAGCAGGCCTAAGCCAGCAGGTCGTTATCTCCTGAGGGGTCCCAGACTGCGAGAGGGCACAGGCCGGGCTGAGGGACCCCCTCCCCCCGAGTGCACAAATTTTTATGCACTGGGCCTCTAGTCTTCTATAATAATAAAAGGGTAATATGCTAATTAGACTGGAAGGCATTCTTGATGGCCTTCCTGAGGAAGCCGGGGCCTGAGGAACGCAGCCCTGGTCCCGGATGCCAGAGGGAAGCTGGTGCCAGCAGAAACATAGTGGGTAGAAGTATAATAATCCCACTGTTTGACATTGACAGTTGTATTTTCAAAGTGCAGTTTTAGAACTAAAAAAAAAAAAAGTGGTGTTATTGGGATTTGTGTTATAATCCATGTTTTGTAAGAACTTTTCTGCAGTGGTTATTTAAAAAGAGACAGGGTACCCTTCCAACATGAAGTAATCATTAAGTCCACAGATGTGGAGTAGACTTTTCCTACATGTAGAATTTCAGGGAAACAGACAAGGTGGTTGTAGGGCAGAGGAGACATGAGAATAGGAGAGGGTATATTAACTGCACAGATTATTGGTTCCATTTGTATTTTAAATGAAAAATTTCGGCCTGTTGGCCTTAGCAGAGTAGAATTTGTTAGGTAATCAAAAAATTCCTGAGAGAAGGGAAAAGAGAAGGAATGATATCCATTCTAGTGTTTTCCAGTAACTTGCAGATATTTGGAAAATAATGTACCTCTGAATGGTGGATAAGCACAATCATTTGCTAGAATGATTAAATAATTGCTTTTGATTGAGCAAATAGATCTTTACCTTATAGGCCCTTATATTCTGGTCACCCCTGACTTGATTAATCAATGTGCGGCCGGATTTCTAGGTTTTTATGCTGTTTCTTGTATCTGCATAAATGCTTACAAATCTGAGGACATGTGTACCTAAACCTTTAGACGCATTGGACAAATTCAGCATACATATTTTCATAGGAAAGCATTTTAAAATATCCAAAGAATGTGAACTATTCTAAAGAAAAAATATGCTCACTGGAAAAAGAAGATTTAGTTAAAACCAGAAAAGTAAGAGATCATGAAGAAAGATCTAGTCTTGCCTTGCCAGACCAGGCAGACATCTTTGGCTTTTCTCTGTTCTGAGAAGCATGTAAATTATCTCTCTGATTTCAAGCATTGGTGGAAGCCATCACTGCCATTCTATAGCTTTTAAGGGGAAATTGATTTTTTTGTGTCTATTCAAGGCTGCCTGTGATTTTCAAAGTGCATAAGATGAAAATTCTGGCAAAAATGATAAGCATTAAAAATTAAGAGAAAACAATAAACAAACACGGAGAAAATCCAAATGTAAAATTTTAAAAAAGGCACTTTTTAATTAACAAGAAAATGTAAAATTTTTAATTCCTGGTGTTAGCACACACACAAACAATATTGGTGAACTAGGCCTTTCCTATACTGATGATGGGAGAAAAAGTGATCATTGTATATTGAGGAAAATTGGGCATTGTGGAGGAAAGCCTATTAATATAAGTATTTATATCTTTTGAGCCCATATCTCAACTTCTGGAAATTTGAATTTCCTCTGCTGAAGAAAATAATTGTAGGAATAGTACAAGTTATCTTTATGGTGTTCTGTTTGGCATAAATTATAGCACACAATTAGAAGCAAACTAAAAAATCAATAAGAGTAATTAATTACTTCGTAATACACTCAACAGAATACTGTGCAGCCATTGAATTGCAACAATGATGGAGACTATATAACTGTATGAAAATGTTTATAACTTGATGTTAAAGAAAATCAAGCTTCAGAATTATATACACATTACATTTCTGACCATGAAAAGCATGTTTCTGCATGTGGACCAATCTGGAAGGGAAATGAATTCATACCTGTAATGGGGTGAAATTATGGGTGCTTTCCCTTTCTATATATTTTTCTTTCTTATTAATTTTCTTTTTACAGTTTAATATTTTTCTTTTTTTAAAATTTTCTTTATTGATTAAAGTATTGCATATGTGTCCTTATCCCTCCATCACCCCCCACCCCCCACACATGCCCTCACCTCCATGTTGTCTGTGTACATTGGTTAGGCTTATGTGCATGCATACAAGTCCTTTGGTTCATTTCTCCCCCTTACCCC
>NW_006284938.1:763722-764477 GCF_000327345.1 Myotis davidii
AGCACTTAGCATAATGCTTTCAAGTCCATCCATGCTGTTTCAAATAGTAGGAGTTTCTTCCTTTTTACATCAGCATAGTATTCCATTGGTAAGATACCCAAAGTTTTTTAATCCACTCATCTGCTGATGGGCACTTAGGCTGTTTCCAAATCTTAGCTATGGTAAATTGTGCTGCTATGAACATAGGGGTGCATATATCTTTTCTGATTGGTGTTTCTGGTTTCTTGGGATATATTCCTAGTAGTGGGATCACTGGGTCAAATGGGAGTTCCATTTGTAGTTTTTTGAGGTAGCTCCATACTATTCTTCATAGTGGCTGCACCAGTCTGCATTCCCACCAGCAGTGCAGAAGGGTTTCTTTTTCTCCACATCCTCTCCAACACTTGTTGTTTGTTGATTTGTTGATGATAGCCATTCTGACAGGTGCAAGATGGCACTGCATTGTCGTTTTGACTTACATCTCTTGGATAATTACTGACTTTGAGCATGTTTTCATATGTCTCTTGGCCTTCCTTATGTCTTCTTTCAAAACGTATCTATTTAGATTCATTGCCCATTTTTTTGATTAGGTTGTTTGTCTTCCTTTTGTTAAGTTGCATGAGTTCCCTGTAAGTGTTGGAGGATAAACCCTTATCAGAGATATCCTTGGTAAATATGTTCTCTCATGCAGTGGGTTTTCTTGTTGTTTTGTTGATGGTTTCTTTTGCTGTGCAGAAGCTTTTTATTTTGATGTAGTCCCATTTGTTTATTTTACC
>NW_006284938.1:766396-769594 GCF_000327345.1 Myotis davidii
ATTTGTTTTTTTGTTTTTTTTTTTTTTTTGGTCTCTATGTTGTTTATTTCTGCTCTAATCTTTATTATTTCCTTCCTTCTGGATATTGTGGATTTTTCTTGTTGTTTTCTTTCTAATTGTTTTAGTTGCAAGGTTAGATAATTTATTACCAGTTTTTCTTGTTTTTTTGAGGTAGGCCTGTAGAGCTATCAACTTCCCTCTCAGGACTGCTTTCATTGTGTCTGATAGATTTTGGATTGTTGTGTTTTCATTGTCATTTGTTTCCAGGATGCTTTTTATTTCTTCTTTGATCTCTCTGGTAACCCAGTCATTGTTTATTAGCATGCTATTTAGCCTCCAAATGTTTGATTTTTTTCAATGTTTTTATTGCAGTTGATTTCTAGCTTTATGCCATTGTGGTCTGAGAAGGTGCTTGTTATGATTTGTATCCTCTTGAATTTAAAGAGACTTTGCCTGTGTCCTAATATGTGGTCTATCTGTGAAAATGTCTCCTGTGCACTAGAGAGGAATGTATATTCTGTATCTGGGGTGAAATATTCTGAAGCTGTCAATTAATTCCATCTGATCTAGTGAGTCATTCAGGATTGCTGTTTCCTTGCTGATTTTTGTTTAGAGCAGCCATGGGCAAACTACGGCCCATGGGATGAGTGTATTGCTGTCAATCTCTCCCTTGATATTCTCCAGAAGTTTTGTTATGTATTTGGGTGCTCCTCTATTGGGAGCCTCTATGTTTACCAGAGTTATATCTTCTTGTTGAATTGCTCCCGTTAGTATTATGTAGTGGTCTTCCTTATCTCTTGTTATGGCCTTTACTTTGTCAGATATAAGTATTGCAACCCCAGCTTTTTTCTCATTTCAATTTACCTGAAAATCATTTTTTCCATCCCTTCACTCTCAGTCTGTGTGAATTTTTTGTTCTGAGGTGGGTCTCTGGCAGACAGCAAATATATGGGTCAAGATTTCTTATCCATTCAGCTACCCTATGTATTTTGATTGGGGCATTTAATCCAATTACATTTAATGTTATTATTGATAAGTACTTGTTTGTTGTCATTTTTATTCTTAATGTTTGTGTTTCTTCTTGCCTTTCTGTTTCTTCTCTTTACAGCAGTCTCTTTACCATTTCTTGCGTTGCTGGCTTGGTAGTAATAAACCCTTTTAGCCCTTTTTTGTCTGTGAAGCTCCTGATTCCACCTTCAATTTTGAATGATAGCCTTGCTGGGTATAATATTCTTGGATTCAGTCCCTTGCTTTGCATCACTTTGTATATTTCATTCCATTCCCTTCTGGCCTGGTGTGTTTCTATTGAAAAATCAGTTGATATTCTAATAGGAGCTCCCTTGTAGGTAAATTTCTGTGTCTCTCTGGCAGCCTTTAAGGTTCTTACTTTGTCATTGGTGTTTGCCAATTTAATTATGATGTGTCTTGGTGTCGGTCTTTGGGGGTTCATCTTGTTTGGCACTCTATCTGCTTCTTGGATTTGCATAGTTTGTTTTCTTGCCAATATCAGGGAAATTTTCTGTCATTATTTCTCCAAACAGGTTTTCTATTCCTTGCTTCTCTTTCTCTCCTTCTGGTACCCCTATTATGCGAATATTGTTGTGTTTTGTGTTGTCCCAAAGCACCCTTAGGCTCTCGTCTTGCTTTTTAAATCTTCTTTCCAGTTGCTGCTATGTTTGTGTGTGTTTTCTTCCCTTGTTTTCTAATTTGCTGATGTGGTCCTCAGCCTCTTGTAGTCTGCTGTTTAAGCCTTCCATTGTGTTCTTTATTGCAGCTATGCCATTCTTCATTTCCTCTTGGTTCCTTTTCATGTTGGTGGCATTCTCATTCAGCTCCTTCTAATTGTCATTGAATTGTGTGTATTTATCATCCAGCTGTTTGAGTATCCTTATAACCATCACTATGAATTCTTTCTCTGATATGTTGGTAGCGTCAGTTTCATTTAACTCCCTTTCTGGTGATTTCTTTTTCTTTCCTTTGGGGATTGCCTTTTTGTCTTCCCATGTTTTGCTGTAATATTTTAATTGTAGATCTGATTGCTTTGATACCCAGGTTATTTTGGGGATGGTGCTACTGGTGTGATCTCTCAGGTCTCCTGGGCTTGATAATCTAGTGTAGCTACCTACTTGAGCTATTTGGGTTCTCTTGATTTAGGCCTGTGAGCTGGAAAGGCACAACTGCAGTGTCTAGAAGTCAGCAGCAGCCATGGAGGGGGGTGTCCCAATTTTTGCTGTCTTACACCCTTGGTTGAAGTCATGTGTGCCCAGCAGGGACTCACAGTGGCACTGGAAAAGCATGCAACAGTAGTGTCCAGAATTCTGCAGCTGTGTGGTGGGCAGACTCAGTTTTTTTCTGCTGCTCCTGTGGTGGATAGGCGTGCGCTCCCAGTGGCGGTGGCTCACAGGGGCACCTGCGGTGCGTTTGCCAGCATGGCATACTGAAGCACTCTGAAGGGCCCTGGCACTGAAGCCACATAATTGAGGCGTCTGTGGGCAAGTATCCAGGGTGAGTGAATTCAGAATTTCTACTGCCAGGGGAAATGCATCCCTCTTTGTCTAAGATCGCACCTAGCAGGGGCTCGCAGTGACTCCCAAGAGAGCCCTGTGGACAGATGGTCTCTGGGTGCCTGCTCCTTGGAAATGCACAACCATGATGATGAGTTTGCCCAGCGCAGAGCTCTGATGCACTCTGAGTGGCCCTGGTGCTAAAGATGCGCAACTGGGTTGCCTGCAGGCAGTTATTCAGGAAGAGGGAATTCAGAATTTCTACTGTGGGGCAGCACGCCCCTCTCTGTTCAAAATCACACCTAGTAGGAGTTCACAGCGGCATCCAAGAGCTGCCTATGGAGTGGTGTGCCCTGGAAGTCTGCACACTGGAAATGCATGAATGTTGGAAAAGCATGAATGTTGGAAACATGCAAATGTGGAGTCCAGAGTTTTGCCGCTGGGGAGGGGGGAAGTTGCACTTACTGCTGTGGGAGCGGTGCACCTTTGGAAGTGGAGGTTCCAGGGTCCGGGGCTCTGTGGGTGGGGCAGCAGGATTTTGGCTGGAGTGGCTGCTGAGTTGCTGGCAGTGTTCAAGGCCTGTCTGGGGGATGGTGCTGCTGAGTGCCTAGAAGAAGCCACTCTCGCCTTCAAGATGGCATGGGCTCCATGCCTGAGTGCTGCAGTCCGGGGAGTGCCCACAGCAGTGGTAGTC
>NW_006284938.1:769814-790124 GCF_000327345.1 Myotis davidii
TGCCATCTTTTTTTTTTCCTTTGTCAAATATTAATTGTGCATAATGGTTTGGGTCGATTTCTGGGTTCTCTATTCTTACTAATTTTCTTTTAGGAAAATATGTTTTCTTTTTTGGTAAAAATGCAATGTGAATCATTGAGTAATATTTATTTCCATTAGAAAACACTTCCCTTAATATTTTACACAATATTCTTTTTTTCTAAATACATTTTTCTCATTATATGATAGTTTACTCCCTATAGAAGTATATTTCAGTAGAATCTCATGAAAATCATGAACAATTTATAGAAATTCACTTTAAAGTCAATATTTTAAACTATTTGGAATTAATTATAGACTCATGCAATCATAAGAAATGATACAGAAAGATCCTGTGTACCCTCACCCAGTTTCCCCCAATGGTAATATCTTGCATAACTATAATACAGTATCACAACCAGAACATAGATATTGATAATCTATGGACTGTATTTAGATTTCACCACTTTTTTCAGATTTCACCAATTTTGCATGCACTCCTTTGTGTGCGTGTGTGTTAATGTAGTGTGTGTGTGTGTGTGTATAATTTTTTTCTGGAGACATTTCAGTTGGGAATAAAATAGGCTAAAGGAACTAGGTCTTCTGATCTATTTAACCAATTGAATCTGCACTATCAAGTCACTTCAAAAGTGGTTGCAATTAAAAGGTGACTGTAATATGAACATAGTTTTTAGTAGTGTAATATTTTGTTGAAGAGATTTTTATCCAACAGTATGTTGGGTACAGAGAGATCCCCATTTTCTTCATTCAAGTAATTATAGTTTATCTGAACTTGAGAATCTGCAGTGGAAATGTATTTGTGAAAACAAGTGGGACATCAAAAGAACTTGATATTTCAGTGATCCAACTATAAAAGACAGATTTATTACATAATAAAAATCCTTTTGTTTAATATTGCAGCAATAGAAGGAATCCACATCAAATGCACAGGTCTTTTTGTTGAAACATGTTCACTAAACAGAATTGGAGCAATAAGTGGAGCATAGAGTATGCTGAGGGGGTACAGAGTATTGGGGGCCAAGCCCACAGGTACTGCTGTTCTAGAGAGGCTGCTGAAAATGAGGAGTTCACGATGTAAGCTCAATATACCTGCTGGATCACCATTGCCTTCTTGTAAATGAGAACTAGTCCAGGCTGCCTGCACGCTTTCAACTTCCTTCTACAACATTAAACTCTGCTACTTTTTCCACCATCAGCGCCTATTAAATCGCATTAAAACTCAGACATTGATTTTATGGAATGAATTCATTTGCAAGAATCTAAATGCCCAGAGTGAAATGTGCCCAAAAAAGAAAAATAGGAATTACTCAACCTTTGATCAACCCAGTGTGGAAAGTAACAATTAAAGAGAATGGAAAAACAAAATATACAAGCACCATAATTTAAGGATATTTAAGCATCAAATGCTGTGAAATTGACCTTCATTTGAAAAACAAAAAAACAAAATTATTTTCTATAGAAATATATTCCAAACTTGAGCGATTAGACAGGACCTTATTAACTGTGTGATTGTGGTCTCCCCATGCTCATGTCACACATAATTGTATATTATTTACTTCATCTGTTATAAACGCAACTGAGACTGACATTTTTGTCCACCTCCCATTGAAAATGCAATAACGTTTAGCTAGGTATTTCTAGAAACAGCATTTATATACACACCAAACCAACAGTAATTCCATAGCTCTGTCCAAGAACATGGGCTCCAGATTTAGCCATCTTCTCCAGATTTAGCTAACTTTTCCAGTGTTTACTTCTGTAAGTCATGTCAGTGACACTCTTGACCATAATTTGTTTATGTTTTTAAGAATGTGCTTTTGCCCACATGCCATACTCAGTCCTCCCACTCAGAAAAAATGTGGGGCTAACACACTTTAGAAGATGAGGATACCAATGACTTTGGGACTTTCTGAAGGGTAATATAGATTCCACTTGAGCTTGTAATTTCTCTTCAAAGGTATGCGATGAGGCTGAAGAACTTTGCAAGCCCCTTGGCTTCAGATGGGGACAAAAAACTGGCAGTATTATGGTAAGTCTCATGGAGGCCAAGAGAAAATAGCAGAAATTTTGCAGAATAATTTGAAAACTCCAGATCAACTTCAAGCTACCTAGCCCAGATCATTATTCTTGTTTGCCATTAAACTATTAAAGGATAACTAATGGATTTCTTCAGTCGCTGACTAAACATTTACTCTCCTAATTTATACCCTTATCAAGATGGAATTTTAATGCTTACCCCTTCTTTTTTAGTTTTTTAATACTTAAGTTTCTCAGTAACTGTGAGAAGGTCATGAATCAGCATTTTTTTTTACAGTTTGCTGGTTATGGCATTAACATAATCTTTTCCTCATCACTACAGCTACAGATGTTTATCACTTCTCTACTTGCGGATGTTTAAACTGAAGAAGGACCATGCTATGAAGTACTCCAGATCCCTGATGGAATATTTTAAGGTAATCCTTATTTTTTATAATTTATAGGTGTTGGGTGATCATTAATAAGACTTGGCAAGTATGTTATTAATTATCAAGGTTGTTGCTGTCAAAGGCTAAACTTCCCTTATCCCAATAGGCCATGGCCCTCCCACCTCTCCTTTGGGAGTCAGCACAGAGCTAATGTTTTATTTTATTCCAGGGAGAGAAGGTACAACAATAATGCAATACCCCAATTATTCTCTCAACTAACCAAATGGCCCTTAGCAACTTCCCAGTTGCAGTCAGGAGAATGATGTCTTCTGCCCTACCTTGCATGGTGGACCCACCAGGAGACACAGCTTGTGGCTGTGACTGTGATGAGTCTGTTGTTAAATAAGAAGCTAATTCAGAAATTTCTCAACCCCTGCGCCCATTGGCCATGAGGAGTCTTGAAGTACAGTGGTTGAAGTAAAATACAATTGATTACTTTGGTTACCAACACACACAAACAATAAATAAATAAATAAATAAATAAATAAATAAATAAATAAATAAATAAATCTACCATCTAGGGAGCTGAGATGTTTAATTTGCAAGGAAAATAAAAAGATATATCAACCTCAACATGCAATGCCATAATTTGGGAATGAGCCTGGATGAAAACTGCAATTAGTAGCCTGCTGCTAGGCCTGGCCATTCTACCAGAAATAATTGGCATGTGCATCAGTGGAGCTTGTGCTGCTTCTGCCCCCCCCGCCCCCAAAAAAGAAAACTGGTCATAATGTAAAATTGAGGAGGCTCAGGACTCCTATTGGGCTGGTATCAAAAGAGAATATCTATCTATCTATCTATCGATCTATCAATCTATCTATTGATCTATCTATCTAATCTTTCATCTGATAAGTACGTGGGAACATTTGGCTAAATTGCACCAAAGAAGTTGTTTGAAATTGAGATGAGTTACATCATGACCTTACATCAATCATCCAAACCCAGTGAGTGGCAGGGCACAGCTAGCTATGTGATAACACTGACTGAGTTGGGGAAAAGAGCAAGTTCACTAGCTGTTATGTGGTGTTTCCATAATGCCATAAAGCTAGTGCTTATGCAGGTGGACAGATTCAAATACAACAACTGCCCATCCCATCGTATGTCTTCAGTCTCAACCTATTTCTAGAAAGGTGGTTCTTAAACTTGAGTGGGCATCCCAACCCCCTAGAAGGCTCACAAAACAAGAGTACTGGGTCCCATCCCCCAGAGTGTCTGATACTTTATGTCTGATATTGGGCCTGAGAATTGGAATTTTAACAAGTTCCCAGGTAATACTGATGGTGCAAATCTTATGATAACACTTTGAGAGCCAATGTTTTAATATCTGTCCTCTTCAGCCTGTCCTGTAGCTTTCAGGACATTGCAAAATACCAAAAAGATGTTTAATAACTTACGCCTCTGTCAGAGCATTGAGCTTCTTTGAGATTAAAAGTTGGAGTTTGCAGAATGTAACTTAGATGTGGATCTCTGAGCTCCAGAGAGATGGTACATTCTCACTGAGCTCTTGAAAGTGCTGCCTCTTTCTCTAGCACCCCATTTGCAAAGGGGGCTGGGCATAAACCCAAGAGGCAGAAGAGGAGCATAACCTGGGCCATGCGGCCTGAGCGGCAAGCCTGAGTCAGGCTCAATGCCACAAATATTCTGGCCCTGTGCTACTTGGGTTCCAACCTGGTGAAGTCATTATAATGAGCCAGGTCATTGTCCTATTGTGGTGATGCTGAGTATCATGTTTCCCTGTACTCTACAAGTGTTTGGCCACAAAAATATAGCAGACCCATTCTTTAACCCAGCCCAGATCTATCGATGAAAATAGATATTGAGCATTCCATTGCAATGCAGCCCTGAACCAACTACATTGCTAAATAATGAAAACTGTCAGTCATGAGGATTTGCATGTAAAGATAGCAAATCAGGTCAATTCACACACAGAACAAAACAACAGCAACAACAACAACAAAAAAAGACAAACCACTGCTTGGTCTAACACATTCTTAGTATATCAGAAATCACATCCCACCTTGAATCCCAGGGAAAATGTTTACAATTGGAGCTAAAAGTGAAAAGGTTTCCTGTACTCTGAAGAGCTTGTTTTGCAGAATAAATTTCAGATGAAGATAATTAAACCACTTCTTGGAGAACTGAGCCTGATTTCACTGGGCCTTTTAGTATATAAGATCTTTCATCAAGTGACTTTCATGGTCCTGATTGGAGGCCACTAATTATCCTAACCAGCTATTTTCATCTAGTGTTTGTTGGTTGTGGTGTGCTGACATGCACATATATCCTAGCTCTGCTAACAAAACAAGAGGCATCCTGAAATGCTGCAATCAATATTAATGTACTCTAAATCACACTTCCATCTGTTTGTGAATTAATAAAACACAAATAGATGTCCTTATTTCCCTCTCTTTCTCTCTTTTTTAGCAAAACGCTTCAAAAGTCACTCAGATACCATCTTCATGGGTAGGCAATGGAAAGTAAGTATCTTATGAAAATTCCTTTTTCAGAAAATCAATGATGTACTGGACCCCAAATATTTTGTACTGACAACTCAGAATCAAAGGTCAATTTTGAGAATATGGTAATTTTTGTACACACAAAATTCTAATCAGATTTTAGCTAATTCCAAAACAGAAAAGTTTAACATGATCTGATTAAAAATTTCTTTAACTATTTAATCTTTAAGCTACATTATAGCCTTAAAAATCTCTGTTAATGAGATGGCAAGCACCAAGCCATTTCAGGGAGGCAGGGTAAAAGTTAACTTTAATGTAGTGATTTTTCAATAATTCACTCAGTAAGGAAAAACCAATGAAATATTTATTGATATAAGGTAAGTGCTGTTTAATAAAATCAAATGCATAATAGTGCTAAAAATGTGAAGGCACTTAGCTAGCCAATTATCTGAGCCTTCATGATGATTTTTATATTAATACTAAAATACCCTGACCTAAAATATAAATGCATCTACTGTAATGCTGATTTAAGGCTCAGTGAACTCATCCACTCTAGTGGCCATATTTAGAGCTCTATGTGCTTGGGGCAGCTAAGTCTTCCAGCAGTAGGGTGGGTGTCTGGAAATCTGTTGACCAGGTCCTGATGCTGCTCTTGTATTCCAAGGTAAGCTAAGTGAACCCCTTCCTTTCTAAGGGTTTGTTTATCCATCTCTAAAATAAAAGGGTTGGGCCTGATGACTTCCTGGCCCATCTGAAGAGCTATTCTTTCTAAGAGAGAGACTTTGAGTCTTAGTTCTGGCTCAGCCATGAATTGGCTATGTGTTTGTGCTTACTTGCTTGAGCATTAAATTGTACTCTGATGCCAATACCACCTTCACCACCCTAAGCTAGTAGTGAGAAGGGAAAATAGGTGACTGTGGACACAAACATTTATAAAGAGCTGTTTGTTTTTTTATTTCCATCAGTTCAAAAGTCTTGCATCTCTAACCAAAACACTTTCTTTGAGAGTAAAATAGTCTCCTCTGACACTTTATAAGTATATACAAAGTACACTCCCAAAGCAGTGGGATGTTGAATTCTAAGATCGTAAAGACTTTCAGAGTGTGGGAACAGAACTTTTAAAAACTATGCATTAACTCAATTACTGTATTGAAAGACAGTACCATTTAAATTGTTGAATTAGGTCTTACTCTCATATTGACAAACAAAAACGAAAGAACACTTTTCTCTGCAAGTTCAGAAAATAAAAATAGCATTGAAAAGCCGAATATATTCTCTAAGCACAGAGTAAATCAAGAGCAAGTTTGGGTAAGCAGCCATTAAGGATCACTGAGAATATACATATAAAATCTGAAATGAAAGAACTCAAAAATATCCTAAGCTCATGAAGTCATATTAAAAACCTCCTGAAATCATTTTTTAAGCAGCTTCTATCTGAAGGAATCATGCTCCTTTTGGTAGGCCACAGAGCTAATGAATTAGGGAACTCAAAACAATCATCCAAAGGTAGTAGTATCCTGTGTACTCAACAAACACTTCAGGTGCATTTCCTTTTGAGGGGCTGAGGACCCAGCTGAATTCAGTGTGATCCCTGCACTCCAGAAGTGCACCGTCCCATAAAAGGCGGTGACAGGTGTGAACAAATTTCTTTGGAAGCCCAAGAAAAAGAGAGCTCGAGCCTCTTTGGTTAAGGAGGGCTTCTTATCTGCAAGAAAAGACTAATTTCCTTAGTGAATGAGGATAGCTGGCCCCACACAGGACCTCTCATAGCACCTTCCAGAAGCAGCACCCCTGACTTTGAGAGCTATAGGGGAAGGAAGAACAGTAAATCAGTTGGAAGAAGAAAAATCATCTTGGTGTAGAGGAGAGGTTAGCAGAGTTTTTCTGTAAAGAGCCAAATTGTACTTATTTTGGGATTTGCCAGCCAAGTGGGAAAACTGAGGCTATTATATAGAAAGAATATAAAAGAAAAACTAAATTTCTGAAAAAAAATTACTGATGAAATTAAAAATATAATAACAATTAAGTACAATTTTTATAATACAAGTCTCCTAAGGATAAGAATGGAATTTAAGAAAAAAATATTAACTTAATTGAGATTCAAAGTTAGTGTTTCCCTTACATCAAATTGATTGCAAGTGTTCATCTTTTCAAACCATTTTTAGCTCACAGGCCATGCAGAAACAGATAGTAGGCCAAATTTTCCAACCCCTGATGTAAAGTCATGTAAGCCATGTTGTGGACAGTTTAAAAAGCTGGGCAACAATTTCAAAAGTCACATAGAGAGAATAAAAAGAAAGAGAGCTAGGAATGTTATGGAATTGTGAGAGAAGGAGGCGATTTGAGGCCTTTACAGGAGGTGTTTCAGTAGACAGGTGGCTATGAGTGCGGCATTGAAAAGGTTAGAAGAGAATGGATATGTCTACTTGCTTGAGACATTGGCCAGTAAAAGGATTTTGAGGAGTCTGGTGCTCACTGGAGGAAATATCCACATTAAACAAAACTTGGGAGGGCTATGCTTGTGTGAACATGAGTGAGATACCTGTGAGCCTGAGAAAGCAATGGAAATAAGCCAATATGGATACAAGGGTGAAGGTAGAGGTGGACAGCCTTATCAAGTGAAATCTTTTGTACAGTGAGGACTTTTAAGTAACATGGTGAAATGGAAGGAAAGTGGACTTTGAGAAAAACAGATCTGCTTCTTAAATTTTTTTTAATTACAGTTTATTTTCAATATTATTTTATATTAGTTTCAGGTGTCCAGCATAGTAGTTAGACAATCATATACTTTACAAAGTATTACCCTGGTATTTCCAGTAACCACCTGGCACCATACATAATTATTGCAATATCATTGACTATATTTCCTATGTTGATTTCCTATGTTGTATTTTATTTCCTGGTGACTATTTTGTTAATTCTGATATGTACTTTTTAATCCCTTAATCTTTTTTTCACCCAATCCACCAAATGCCCTCCCCCTTGGGCATCATTCAAAACAGATTTGCTTTCGAATTTTGGCTCTTTGACTTATTTTCTGTGTGGTTCTCAGAAAGGAGGTGCACTTCTCTATGCCATTTTATCATCTGTTAAACAGTGGTGGCAGAAATTCACCTATAGAGTTGTCTTGAAACTTAGAGATACTATTAATAAAGCCCAGAGCACCATGTTTGCTACATAGTACCTTTAAGAAATGGTGGCTGCTTCCATTTTTGTTGTCATCGTTACTCTTTTTAGTTGGAAATCATAAGCAATCTTGCTTTTAGAACTCCCACAGCTTTTGATTTGTTACCATAGGTTGCTAGAAATTAATGTATTCCGCTATCCTATTAGATTATTAGGGCTCATTTCCTCTTTTATTCACCAAACATTGGGTGCTGACTATACATGAGATACCTGCCAGACCCTTTAAATATTCTTTATCCTTGTGCTATATGTATTCATCTGCTCTCCTCAGGGCACCTGATATGTAGTGGATATTAAATAAGGAAAAGAGGGATAGCTGGAAGGCAATTTGTTCATTTACTTAACTGGTATTAATTAAGTACATAATATGTGCACCAGGCATTTTTCTACATAGCACTGGATAATTAGAAATAGACAAAAATTCCTGTCCCTGTCAAAATTACATCCCGTTGGAGGAAAGACAGTAAAAAATATGCAGTATGCTAGATGATGATTAATGTAAGCGAGAAAATAGAAACAAGGAAGGGGATAGAAAGGGCTTCTGGGGATGGGTCAGGAAGCAGTAGGATAATTTTTAATAAGAATATTAAAGGAGAACAATGGGAGAGTGAGCCCTGCAGATACCTGAGGGAAGTGCATTTAAGCAGAGGAACTGCAACTGCTTCTTAAGTGGGGAAATGCCTACTGAGTCCAAATAACCGCAAGGGGGTAAGCGTAGCTGAGAGAGGATGGTGGCTTGGACCAGGGTGCTAGTTGTGGAAGTGGTGGGAAGCATGTGCTTGTTTGGGCATACTCATTTGTACATGCCATGGATGTATGAAGAAAAGGACAAGATCTACAAACAGACCCACAGAAAGAAAATAGGATGAGGAATGCCAAGCAGTGGGGAGAGCCAAGTTGAAATTGGAGTCATACCAAGATGAGTACTGTATGAGCCATCTTTTAGCCAGGGTCATGATTTCTTAGGCACATTGTTATTTTTCATTTCATTATTACAATGCGATGTACAGACATGCTCATGAGGGAGTCAGCTCATGGAACTTCATGTGAGATCAGTAATGATTGAAAGCAAACCAATGCCCTAGCTCTGCTCAACTCCACTACTCATTACTTCAAAGAAAGGAAGTAGGAAGTGGAAGGCAAAGAATGCCCCTCAATAACACTTCCATATTTATAAACTAAAAAGGCCTTTTCAAGATGTACAAGGTCAGCAGAGGTGATTTGTTTCCCCTTGTAACTTCTGGACATGATTGGAAATCATTGAATCCAACCTTTTCTTCCAGTAGACAGATCGCTCCACAAAGGAAAGAGATGTACTCAAGAGAATACAGCAATTCATAACAGAACTGGGGCTAGGATTCAGGTATCCTGGGATTCCAGTACTTTCCAAGGACATATGGCTCCCTTTAGCTATTTGTGACACCTGACAGCTTTAAAGTTTTCTCTAGAAATTACAAATGAGGATATATTCCATTATTGCCTTAAATTGACATTTAAGAGTTAATGACCAACACTGGGGGGAAAGGCTAGACAATAGCATTTGTAACCTGCCATGACAAAAAAATCCAGAATTCTCTGCTTTTTTGTGTATGTTATTAGCTGACCATTCTGTGCCTAGGTCCCTTAGCTTGGACCTCTCCCCACCACACCCCTCTGTTGAGAATAAATCTGTATATCAAAAAGTATCAAAACATCTCATAAATTATAAACAGAGCAGAAAAACCTTCACACTCTCTTACATCAGACAAGTGCAGAACAGGTAAGGATCCACTTTCCCCCTCATATTAGAACATACCAGGAGATATAATCTGTTTGCAGAAATGTACCAAAGCTCTCACGTGGCTATAGGTACAGCCTGCATGAGTCTTGAGGCAAGTATATCAGTTTGAATTGCTTCTAGATTGAGTCACCAGCACTTTGGCATTTTGGTACCTTGTGATTGCCATTCCCACCCCAGATCCTTTCTATATGTGCCTCTCTGGGTGCATATCAGTTCTATGAGCAGGGTTAGCTCTGAGTAACACAGTCACTTTGGAAATCTAGAGTTTCCAACAGCAGTGGCTGGTAAAGGGGAGAGGGAATGAGACAGGGATCCTTGATGATGTATGTGTGTGTGTGGGGGGGGGCAGTGTTCAGAGGAATGAGGAGGAGGTTCCTTCAAATAGGTAGACTTGGGGAGTCCCAATCACAGCTTACCCCCATTTGTTTTACTCACCCACTCAAATGTTCAATCAAAATTAAGTGCTGCATTTGACTGGGCAGTCTTTCACAGTCTGGATGAATGAGTATAGGGAGCGCAGCGGTGAACATGGACCTTGCTCATGGGCACAGGAAGGTACCCATGCCTTTGGGACTATCCCAAGGAAGTCTGCAGCAGGGCAATCTAATGTCAACCCCCCTCCCCCATGCTATATGCAGCCAACAGGTAACTCTATGTTGCTAACATTAAATAATTAATAAAAATTATTTCCAAATATTGGTAATGTCCAAAGTAAGAATGCCAAAGACTTCTCTTTATAAACCAGCATACAGGTGAATAGGCAGCAATTAATAGCCATCCTTGTAGCAGTCTTAAAAAATCCTAAAGAGATCTTCAGAATCTTACTTTTTTTCAGCTTCCCTAATACTGTTCCTTGGCAGACTTTTTAAAATTTCTCATTGTAGTGACTGCATTTGTAACAACCAGTCATTGTGGTTTCCACAAAACACTTTGATAATAGACCAATATTGTTTCTAAATGCCAATAGCCATTGTGGCAGCAGGTAGAGAAATCATCGTAGCTCTCAGCTTTTTCTTTCTCTAAAACATTACACCAGTTATATATATATTCAAAGTAAGAAATACATTTTTGGGTAGAATTAATGCCAGAGAAATATTTACCAGCTCTTTCTATATTTAAAGATGAATGTAGCAATGCACATGGAGTCATCAATAGTTGTTAAAGGCAGTGTGACTTCACTATTTAACATTAGAAAAGGAGAAGGTCTCATGCTACAGCCTGGCAGTGTAGTCCTGTGTGGGTTGGTCAGATGAGGAAGGAATGGGGAGATAATGAGCTTTCTCTATGTTGGGGCATCTGGAGAAACTTACTGTGCTGGCAAAAACTATAGGATGTCATTTGATAAGAGTCAGTGGAATGTGGGAACAAGCTCCACTCTACTTGGGCTTCATATATGTTCACCATGCTAAACCTCACTATGGCAAATGGTGTTCTAAGAAGGTCCCTGTGTGATAAGGGAGGTCTAGATCCCATTGTCACTCTTCTCAACTAGACTAACAAAACCTGTCTCTTCCCATTCCCCAGGAACACTCCATCTCCAATGTGTCTCAACAATGTCTCTCCCATCGATGCAATGGGGAATTATAACAATGGCCCAGTCATCATCCCCCAGCGCATTCACCATATGGCTGCCAGCCACGTCAACATCACTAGCAATGTGTTACGGGGCTATGAACACTGGGACATGGCCGACAAACTGACAAGAGAGAATAAAGGTATGCTCATCTGCTCTACCTATTATTCACAGACCACGGTGAAATCAACTGTGCTTTGAAGGGCTTGAATTTTCCTGGTGGCCTTATCTTTCGGTCTCTGATTTTCAGGGCTTAGATAGAGAAGAGTGGGTTACCTCTGTGCTGACATAGTGACCAATATTTTTTAGAAAGTGAAAAAGTCTTGGATTTAAGTATCTTTTAAAGCTTAAACTAATCTAAACTGTGGTGTGTTGGCAAATGACTATTTCAGATTTTCACTCAATGGTAAGGATCAACACAGAAAATCAGGCAAAGAAAAAAGAGAATGATTTTCATATTTATTATGATCCTGTTGGCTTTTGTTGTCAACTTTAATCTTTCTGGGGGACCGAGAGGGAGATAAGGTTGAACTGAGGCCTTCTACCTTCATTATAACCAGTAGCTCTAGTGAGTACATGATAATGTAGCTTGAATTTAGAGGCAAGGGCCAAAGTTCAGCTAGTATTTTTAACACACTTATAGCTAAAGGTTCTATTCATGGTAACACATGAGTTTTCTACAAAAAAAAAAAAATGCAAGGAAGATCCTACTATACCGTAAGGTAAGTGAATTTTGGTGATTCATGCTGCCATCTGTGTCCTACCTGTCACATCAGTTCACAATGAAGCCTCACTATGTTACTGAATGTGGAAAGTAAAAATAAACAGCACTTTTGCCCTGGCCATTCATTTGACTTTTCTTATTTTGGCTCAGGAACCATAGACACCCCAACACCAGTCAAGATGGGGATAGATGTGGGCTTTTTGGCATCAGACTGCAAAGAGGTGACTAAAAATTTGGAGTATAGAACTGTCTGGTCAGGAATAGGGAGGCATTAGTATTCTGCATGGTCCAATGACTGCTGCTCGTGTATGATGTGGTGCAAGCTTCATGGAGTGTATTTGGGTGCTACTAGGTCTCCAGCAGTGCAGTGAGTGATAGGGATTTCCTGTATTCAGGTTGGAGTTGGAGGCCAGCTAGATTCAGATGGAAGTTATCTTGAGTTTGACTCCAAAGGACTTCCTAGGCCAATTTTTCTCCCAATCCCCAGAGTCCTCAGAACTCAGATAGCTATCCTTTCATTTCTACTCTGGCCCTAGGGTTCTGGTCTGCATTTCTTCTGTCTGAAAAACTGCTGCTCTAATCTCTGGGGCTGTACTCTCCAGTGTCTGATTATGAAATGAAGTTCAGCCTACCCAGCCCTCCTCCATGCTGCATCTTCACAGCTATTGCTGAGTATATGTAGAAACAGTTCCAGTAGAGTAGGAAGGTTGCAGATTTTGAAGCCTGATCATTTATGCATGCCTGGTCATGCACTGGCTAGGGTACCTCAGGCAAGTTATTTAAATCTGTGAGCTACTTCCCAGATTTTATTTCTATAAAGGGAATAATAATAAGATGATGATGATGATTAAAATACCCAGAAGATGATACAGATGTTTTGAATGAAATAATATGTGTAAAACAACTAGCATAAAATATCAGATGCATGTTAGAAATCCTACAAATATTAATTATCTTTCCTTACTCTATATTATTATATATCTATATAATTCAAAGATTCTGTAGCTATCAAAGTATATTCCATAATTTGTGACTTTAACCCTCAATTCAACTATATACATTGACTTCTGGTACTATTTACAAATATTGGTTACATGTGTTTGTGTAGCAATTTCTAAATGCTAGTAACTGCACTATTTGCTTTATAATTTGTTGACTCTTTTATCCCCATGTCATAGATGAAGAAACTGAGACTCTCAGGTTAAGAGACTGACCCATGATATCACAGTTCTTAATGTTGGGAACATGAATTGAATCTACTGTTCAATTCCAGAGTCTGAACTCTTAACTGATAGACTAGACTGCCCATCTAGAGATCAATATTAATAATGGGTCCTCAGAGACCATCGTGAGCTCCTGCCTTTAGTTACTTGAGTAGTGAATAATTCTTAACTTGTCTACTATTCTAGGTGAAAACCCAAAGCAAACTGGTCCAGACAACCAGGCCTATCCAAGCCTGGTTCTAGAATTGCAAGCAAAGGCACAAGCATCTTAAAACTTGGCTAGCGTATCTGCCTCCAACACTATGTTATTTTGTATAAGTAACTGGAGGACTGTTCAATATTTATGAATTTCCTTCATAATTACATCCATTTTAAAAATACATTAGGGTAATTTCTTTTATTTTTATTTTTTTAAATATATTTTATTGATTTTTCACAGAGAGGAAGGGAGAGAGATAGTCAGAAACATCGATGAGAGAGAAACATCGATCAGCCGCCTCCTGTACATCTCCCAGTGGGGATGTGCCCACAACCCAGGTACATGCCCTTGACCGGAATCGAACCTGGGACCTTTCAGTCCGCAGGCCGACGCTCTATCGACTGAGCCAAACCAGTTTCGGCAATTTGTTTTATTTTTATTGTATTTGTTCTATCACCATTTATCCCCTCTGTGCCCTCTTCCATATACACTACTCCCACCCCCACAATCACCACACTGTTGTTCAGTGGGCTGGGGAGAAGACCTGTTTGTAATCTTCTCTTTGTAGCCTTGAAGTTCACACACTTGTCATTTCTGAACTGCTTACAGCTGGGATTCTTCTCACATCTGTCTTGTCCACACAGAGATAGGGAAACTGAGGTACTTTTCTTTGGATTGGTACTCTGCATCCCACTAGAGACAACTGTGTACTTTCACCTTTTCTACCCAATTGTGTAATTGGTGAGGTTGGCTCTGTCAGTGGAAAGTCTCCATTTCTGCCCCATGCAGCTGCAGATGACTTATTTCAGAAGATTCTAATGCTAAAATTGATCAATAGGGCTGATTCTACTCTCTGGCCTTTGGTCTAGAAGTCCTGTACCCTACCTCCCCAACTGCTTGCTAGAAGCAGTTATTAAAATGATGACCTTGATATCTAGTTAAGAATACCCATAGGAAATCCAGGTTCACATGCTGCTCACATTCATTCATCAATGACTAGGTCCTTTAACATGTCTTTTAATATTGTATTACATAATAAAATATTTTAGATGCTAATAATAATTTACTTCTTTATCAGCAGAATTACTCTTATTGCATAGTGTGGGTTAAAAAATATCACATAATCAATGAAGTTGATACCTAGAAAAGGAGCCCACATGCTACACATAACATGAGGAATAAATTCACTGTTTAGTGAAATACCATCTCCTGGAAAATCAAGCACATATAACCTATGCATGGAAATTGTTTCTCAAGAAGGCAAGAGAGCATCCTGACCACTTTACATTAGTCTCAGCCTCTCCCCAAATACCTCATCCCTAACCAGCACAGGTGTGATTTCCTCATGGCTGAAGCTGCTTTCCTGTGGGCAGCTAACAAAGGGAATGCAGCAAGATTAACGCAGTGTGAGACAAATCAATTTAGACATGGAAAGGGGACACCTAGCTAGTTTCCAGACATAATATAGTCTTTCCCACAACCCCTACCCCTACCTGCACCCCAAAGCAGAAATTCTAATACTCTGTTTACATTGGTTAGCATTACTATCCATCACTCTACTACTACCAGTGTTTCCCTTTCTCCCAGTCAACTGGAGGAAAATCAGCTGGGAATTCTTACTATCAGTGTCCTGGGGGTAGGGAGAGTTGTTATGTAACACATACTTGAAGGTCATTTTCCTTCCCTGAAGCAATAACCCTTACAAAATGAGATGCCTCCTGCACGTTTATTTGGTCTTAGAAGCTGATGGCTATAATTGCTATCCAGGTTCACTGGCTATGTCTTTATCATGCCAAGAAAATTCAGTAAACTCAGTTTATTCTGACAAAAATGAAAAGATAATATTTTCCATTCAATACCACATACAATGACAAACAGCTTGCTGTCATATAGACCATGGCTCTCTACCATTTTGTGTAAAAGATCCCTTTCTAAATATAAATTTATAATAAATAAAAATGTAAATTAAATACATAATATAAAATATATTTAAATATATTATATATTTATATATCATTTATGTGTATATTTAAATGTATAATTATATATTTATTATATAAACTTAAATACTAGTATATAGGCAAATATATTTATATATAATATATAATATATACATATCGTGATGTGTGTGTGTGTGTGTGTGTGTGTGTCTCACAAACCTCCACAAGATTGTAATGTACTTTTAGAATTGTTGTCTGAGAAAATATTACTACAAATTAGCAGATTTAAATGAATTTGTGTTGTATTAATCACAATAACACAAACATTATTTATGCAGCAGAGATTTTGGATCTAACTAAAGATCAAAATTATAGTACTTTCTATACATATGGGGCTTTAGTCCCCTAGTAAGTAGTCTATAATTTTTTTATGAATGGATGAACAACGAATAAATTTTCCTATGTCCACATGGTTGTGCTGTTGCATGAAGTCAGCTTAAGCAATCTGGTGCATATTTT
This sequence comes from Myotis davidii, assembly GCF_000327345.1. NCBI lineage: Eukaryota > Metazoa > Chordata > Mammalia > Chiroptera > Vespertilionidae > Myotis > Myotis davidii. Next base: position 785,919 of record NW_006284938.1, read on the forward strand.
CATGATGTCATTTAAAGGTCTGACCAAGATCTGCTTTGATTTTCAGAATTCTTTGGAGATCTGGACACACTGATGGGGCCTCTGACCCAGCACAGCAGCATGACCAATCTTGTCCGCTACGTTCGCCAGGGACTGTGTTGGCTGCGCATCGATGCCCATTTGTTGTAGTGGGTGCTCCTCCATCTCCAACATTACCATCCATCACTCTACCTCTACCAGAGTATCAATGGTTACTGGTGGAACGCCACTCATTTGGAAAGTTCTCTTTATGTTTGTTTTTGTGCTTTTCTTGATATCTGTGAAAAACAGAAATCATCGTAAGTGGACACTACAACTTGAGAACAGTGTATGTTTTATTACTTAGTCATTTTTTTAGTATTTTGTATGCATTTATTAGATCCTACCATCCTTTTGTGCTGGATGAAATGACACATCCACACAACCCAAAACAAAGAATGGAAAACACTTGCTATAATAACAGGTTCCTGAGAAATTAAATCATATATATATACAAAGGACCAGCAATTTTCAGCAATAGCGATTCCCCAAAATATATTATTATGTCCAGAAAATAATGTATTTCAAAATCCATTGTTAAAGTTTTGTGGTTCCTATAGAATTGATCTTCAGGTGAGAGTTTTCATTGTCAAAATTCACTAGTTAGATGTTGTAGCAATATCATAAAATCATGCATTAAGAAAATAAATGAGCATAGTAATGCCACTCTTAAAACAATACTGTGGCAAGCACCAGAGGACAGTTTTGTTAGCATCCCCCTCCCTGATTCCCTATTTTTAAAATCTTAATAATCATGAGTGGCAACATTTGTTTGGACAACTTTAAGGCATCAGCTAGCATAAATATTTTTGAACTCCATAATTTTAAATGTAAATATTCACCTGGAATTCTCTTTGTGTAAAGCACTCCTCTTGGGGGGGTACTTTCGTGGGTGCACTCCCTAGTAGCCAAAACGCTGGTAGGTGGGTCCAAAATTGCCAGGATTTTTTTATTGCATTGTGCTCAAATCTCTAGAATCAAAGGTCAACTTGTCACTACCTAGAAATAATAATATACAGTTTGCTCTCTAGTGGCTTTAAAATATGGACTTTCCCAATTAATATCCCCAATCTCTATTTACATGGTTTCCTTTTCTTCTTCATTTTCTATTCTATTTCTTTTCTTTTCCTTTTTTCAGGGGCTCTTTAGATTTTAACTGAAATACAATCACTGATTTTATTCAAGTCTCTATTAATATGAGTCATTTCCATTAAAATTCCAAAGATAGGTCCACATTAGCTTAGTAGAGCTAGCATTTTAACAAAAATTAGTCTGGAGTCAATGCTTTAACCTAGAATTTTTTTGAAAAAATCCTGAAGATTAGGAACAGTTCACCCAATTTGGACATTTCTAGATCAGTTGCAACTATCCCTACCCCTTATAACCCTGTACATCCATTTCATGGCCCTAAACATTACAATGTAAATATCATCTTTAGTATTCCAGTTCACCAGAAGAATTCCCCACATGTGCTAGATAATATCCATACATTAGTTCTGTATAATTACCTGCTGGTATATAATTCCTCATAGCCTTTAATTTGCTGAGTTAGTGAATTTTGTTCACTGTTAATGACAAGTTAAATAATAGATATATGCACATGAAAGATGAAAACTTGTATGAATTTTAAACCAACTCATGCAAGTTTGTGATTGGAACAGCAAAGGATCACTCTGCACTCTTATTGGCAAGGTTAGATATCACCACAGTTGCAAAAAAAAACAGACCTAAGCTCTTCTCTGGTCATCATTGAGTTTAAGGTCCAGTCCTTTGTTGTATAATAAGGTTGTGACAGTTTACTCCAATGGCTGAAACCACATTTTTAAAATGACTGCTGGGAATGTTCCAGTAACTGAACCCAGCATTTTTTATGCTCCCAGTGAGGTTAAGCTTTACGTTCACAGTCTCAGCAACAATACTACCACATGCAGACACACAGAGATAAATGAAACTTCAGAGAATATTTTCTGAGTCTCTTAAATGAGGAAAATAATAATATGAAAGACTCCAATCATCCAAGGTGGGTGTCATATAATAACAAATTAAGCTGGTGGCTTTGCATTGACCCAAGTTATCTTAATGGCTTACCAGGTAGAGTGCATGACTATTACTATACAGGCTGGGGCAAATGTAGGTTTACAGTTGTTCATATGGAAAATAATACAATAATTAATAATAATGATACAAGAATAAATTCTAAGTTTCATGTACTCATGACTTTAACCTTACTTTTGTCTCACCCCGTATAATGAAGCCCTCTGGCTTGCCTTACAAATTCAACCTAGAGCACATTCTGAGATGATCATGGATTTAGGAGCAGATTCTACTAGAAATAAAATCACCGGCAACTAGATATTAAAATGCTAGGGGCAATTTCCAAGGAAAGCAAGCATATTGCCTCATGGATGTAAGACTTGTAGCTCTAGTTTCAGTAAGTTGCTATGTTTACTTTACATACAACAGGGAGGTAGCAGAAAATCCTGCTTCCTGATGTCATCTCTGGTAGCTGAGGGTAGTGTGTGCCAAGTCAGCAGCACAATTATCAAATCTGACAGTCGAGCTCAGGACCACCACGAGATTATTTAATATACCCATTTGTAAAGCAGCTTAGAAACCAATTAAACATGGAGGATAATTTGCCTTCTTGTCCTTGGAGATGAGATATCTTTCCATTTCACGATTAAGGATTGTTGCTGTTTTCTAGGCACTCTATTTATCACATTATAAATGGTGATGTGTGTCATAGATGTGCAGCTATTTGAGGGATTGAGATAGTTTGCCAAGTAATCTCTTCAGTGTACCAGTTTGTGGGAGGGATGCAAGACATGTGGATGGCAATGAGAGATCCTGCCTTGAGACCTTGATGGAGGCTTGGTGAGACACATCTCAATAAGCACATAGAGGTAAGATAATGGGCAGAACAGTGACCAGCTCCACTTGAGCAAGTGCACAAAATGATCTCAGCCCTGCAAAGTGACCCAGGTAAAGCCACCACTATGACTTCATTAGTTATCCATACTTCAACCACAGAGACTTTGACATGTTTGTGTTATGATGTTGGCTTGGCTTTGTATATTTCATTGACTTTGGGTTTTTTAGTGGTTTTGGCATATTACTGTCTGAGTTTGGTAGGTAGGATTAATTTGAAAAGGGTATACTAGTGTGGTCCTCGGAGTAGAATTTAGCCATAAACATGTTGTTAGCCAGCCTTTAGTCTGTTAATTATTTAATAATCTCATTGGAAAAATACTGGTCGGTTTATATTTGGATGATATAATTGGAAAAGTTAGCTGCTGTTAACTTTTAAAAGACTTGAGGCCAGGACACCTTTTTTCCATATAATGACATAAAAAGATTCAAACCTTCAGTCAACCAAGTTTCTAAATTAGAAACCATTTGCTAAAATGTGTTTTGTTGAATTTTCAAATTGATGGGTTGTCATTTGGACATTACATCATAAATACATTGGATTGTGTCTAAATTGGAAAGATATCTGGTCTATTGTATCTTTCCCAAAGGTTTCTAATTCAGATTTTGTTTCATTTGAATTTGCATCCCGGGGGTTGAAGTTGGAGTATGAAGTTGGAAAGCATTTTTGAAGGCAAAATTAATTTAGCTGTGAGGGTAAAACCCTCACATCCTTCTCAACAGACATGATGAAATTCACCTGCATGATTTGGCAGGTGGGAGAACCAAACTGGATCACTGAGTAGGACTACTCAGTAATGTAATGAACTGCTTGCTTAGATAGGCATCACTATACCTATTAAGAAAATGTGTGGCAAGATGGTATAGCTACACAATATCAAATTAATGGGTTGATTCAGTGCCCCTAAATTCACTTCTGTGGGGGAAAATATTGAGCCAGATGTCACTACTATGTTATGCAGCTGGCAGACTAAATTCTTTTTCCTCCTCTTCTTCTTCTTGTCTTTTTTCTTGTCCTCCTCCTTCTCCTTCTTTTTCTTTTTTTAATATATTTTATTGATTTTTTTACAGAAAGGAAGGGAGAGAGAGAGTCAGAAACATACATCCATGAGAGAGAAACATCGATCAGCTGCCTCCTGCACTCCCACCCCCCCCCCACACCCCTCACCCAAGGTACATGCCCTTGACCAGCATCGAACCTGGAACCTTTCAGTCCGCAGG